>NC_056725.1:15759736-15912762 GCF_019279795.1 Protopterus annectens | reverse complement strand
TTGAAGCAAAGTTTTGATAATTCACTCGGGCATCATCGAAAAGCGAACAGAACTTGGCGTAATTCCCTGTCTCATCAGGTGGGTAGCCAACTGGCTCATTGATAGGACCAACAAGGTCAAAATAGGTGCCACTACCTCCAATAGCAGACCTGTCACTAGTTTTGTCCCCCAGGGAATCTGTCCTAGGACTCCTATTGTCTGGCATCTACTTCTCAGAGGTCCAGGCAAAGACAAAAGGCCTGTGGCTGACCACATTTGCAGACTACTGTAAGTTAGGTGCTGTCATTGACTCCCCAAATGATGTTGACATACTTCAAGAGGGTCTCACAGCAACAAATGACTGGTGCCAAAGTCATGGTCTTAAGTTAATTGAAAAAAAAAAAATGTATTATCATACGATTTGGCAAAAACATGGCCCCTACTGATTGCCACATTATTGGCAACCCCCTAAGCACACAACCTGTGGTGAGAGACCTGGGTACACAAAAGTTGACAACAATCTCACATTTGACCATCATGTAGCGGCAGTGGTCAGAAAAGCCTTTTACTTGGTTCATCTCATAAGTAAAGGGATTGCATCCAGAAAAAAAGGAGGTTATTACCTCTCTGTACTCATCCCTCATTAGGCCAATAATTGAGTACAACGTCCCACTTGGTATGTACTTCTCAAAACACCTGCACCAACTGGAAAAGCCACAAAAATACCTCATAAAGAGAATCCATGGCCACCAACACCTGTCCTATGTGGACAGGCTCAAATTACTATCACTCTACTCTGTATCGTACAGATTTGCTCAGAGGTGATCTGTGTCTAGCCTACAAGGCAATCTCAGACCCTGCTCTACTAGAGATGCTCCATATCCGTAAGTCTAACTCCTCGCATAGTACACAATCGAAATGCTTAAAAATCTAATATGTGACATTAACAAAACCTGCTGGAGAGACAGGTTTATCTCCCAGAAGCTGCTCTGCCTCTAGAACAGAATCACCATACATGTCGAACAAAGTACGTTGCTGACCCTCTTCAAGCGCAACCTTGATGAGTGGATGGGCAATCACAAATTTGTCCCAGGGGTTCCACCCGTGTCTCTCATTGACAGGAGTGACAGGTGCTGACTGAGGTTTCTTTTTTGGGGATAAACTCTTGGCTAGGCTTGTAAGGGCTCTAGAGCCATTAGCATAGTAATCTCCTATGATCCTATAAACAATAAAAAAGAGAAGGCTATAGTAACAGCGGAGCTAAAATACGGGAACAAAACTTATCAGAGAGTCAAAACACCCCAAAGTGTTCTAAAAAAAGAAGTTATGTACTCACCATAACATTCCATGTTGGTAGTCCATCTCACCCTTCATTTCTACATATGGGTTTGGAGCTGATCCTCTGCTCCGACTTGGCCGATTTATAAGCTGGAAGACTTCTCGTGGCTAAGCAGGTATCCCATGGTGCCCCAGTACAATCCCCAGATCTTGTTTGCTGCTCACTATAACAATAACCATAGAAACAACCAATACTAAAGGGTCTTCAACCAAGGGCAACCAAATTATTACTTCCAGATCTTCCAGGATGGGGGCAGGAGGGCGGGTTGGTAAAAATGAAGGGTGAGATGGACTACCAACATGGAACGTTATGGTGAGTACATAACTTCTTTATGTTAGGTAGTCCGATCTCTCCTTCATTTTTACATATGGGACAACGTCCCTAGCGCCTTATTCTTAGGTGGCTCATTGGAAAATACTCTTGAGCACCGTGGAGCCAAAGGATGCTCTACCCCTGGATGCCAAATCCAATTTGTAATGTGTAATAAAAGTGTGAGGGGTAGCCCATGTAGCTGCTGCACAAATATTATCAAGTGGTACCCTGGCTTGAAAGGCTGCAGAGGTAGACAGCGACCTGGTAGAATGAGCCTAGATCCTGTAGGGTAAAGGTTTGCCCTCTGAACTAAAGGCTATACAACTGGAAATCCAATTACATAGTGTCACTTTAGAAACTAGTAAGCCCAATCTAGAGTCAGATAAGGAAATTAACAATTGATGTGATTTCCTGAAAGCCTTAGATAAAGACGTAGTTGTCTATGAACGTCTAGCTGATGAAAACAGTATTCAGCTGCATTACAGTGTTTAGGGAAGAAAACTGGGAGTTCTACTGATTGGTTTAAAAGCAATATTAGAACAAACTTTGGGGACAAAGGAGAGATTAGTACGTAATGACACCCTGTTTTTGTGAAAAATCAAATACGGTGGCTTAATAGACAAGGTCTGAAGCTCCGATACCCATCTAGCTGATGTGATAGCTACCAAAAACAAGGTCTTCCAAGACAAAAATTTTAGAGAAGATGAGTGGGAAGGTTCAAAGGGGGGAGAAGTCAATTTGGACCAACACAAAATTTAAATCCCAAGAAGCCACTGGTTCTTGCAGAGGTGGTCTCAATGGAGTGGCCCCTTTCAAAAAGGTCTTGCATAGCTTATGAGACATTAAATTGGTATCTGTAAAACCTAAATGAGAAATCGCCGTCAGTTGGACTCTAATAGTGGCAGTGGCAGATCCTTGTTGAAAAAGTTAAGAAAGAAAATCCAGAATCACAGGGACAGAAGCAATGTATGGATCTACATTCATTCTCTGTGCCCAAATAGAAAATCTTTTCCATTTACTACCATACAGCCTCCTAGTTGAAGGTTTATGGGAGGACATAAGAATATGTGACACTGAAGATGATACATCATGAAGCCTGACTATGGATGGAACTGGAGCAGCCACGCTGTTAATTTGAGGGTGTGGACTGAGGGTTGTAATGAACCCGACATGTGAGTCAATAGGTCTGGAGCTGGATCCAGAATCCAAGGATCGTCCAGGAGGAGAGGCTCGAGGAAGGAGAACCAGACCGGATGAGGCCAGTAAGGAGCAATGAGGATCAACTTGCTTCCCAGCCGACTGGTTTTCTGAATCACTTTGGAAATGAGAGGGACTGGAGGAAAACCATACAAAAGTTCCATGGGCCAATCGTGAGCCAGAGCATCTCTGGGAGACTCCCCCGGAGAGGGAATGAGGGAAAAATAGCTGCTGCATTTGGTATTGACTGGGCTGGCAAAAAGGTCGCAGCAAGGCTGTCCCCATTTCTGGAAAATCTGATCCACTGTTTCCCGTTTCAGAGACCACTCGTAAGGCATTAGGATTGCCCGGCTGAGCTTGTCGGCTATCACGTTGGTCGTCCCTGGAATGTGTGTTGCAACCAGAAAGCGCTGGGAAGAATTTGCCCATTCCCAAACTCGCATGGCCTCTCGACAGAGTGGGTAAAATCTGGTACTGCCCTGTTTGTTGATATACCAAACCACCGACATGTTGTCTGATTGTATCGCAATTGTCCCTAGAGGAAGAAGGTCTTGAAGTGCTTGCAACGCCAGAAGCACCGCCCTCATCTCCAGAACACTGATATGCAGATAAGCCTCGTGTTCTTGCCATGTGCCTTGGACAGTCCTGCCGAGATAATGACCCCCCCACTTGATCTGGGAGGCATCCGTGGTCACAGTGGCAACAGGTTGGGATGGAACAAAGGGGGCACCCATGATCAGTTGATTGGGATCTATCCGCCAACGAAGGTCCTTCTTGCATGATTCAGTCAGCAGGATAGGATGACTCAGTGGGAGAAATTGGAAGGACCACTGGGAAAACAGAAGCCACTTGAGAATTCTCATGTGCAACCAGGCTAATGGTACCAATACAATTGTGGAAGCCATAGTCCCGAGAAGCTGAAGAACCCACTTCGCTTTGACTTTTTGCAACGGGAGAAAACATTGAACTTGGGAGATTAAGTTCAGTGCCCTTTCGGTGGGGAGACGAGCTGTCATGTTCACTGCTTCTACCTCTGACCCTATAAAAAAATCACAGATTGAGGGTGCAATAATGCGGATTTTTTCCAATTTATGGAGATCCCTAACTGAGCACAAAGTTGAATCGTGGCGTCCCTGTTTTGGATGAGTAGATGCCTGGTGGGGGTGGTCAGGAGACAGTCGTCCAAATACAGAAACACCTGGAATCCCTGATGTCTCAGGTGAGCTGTCACTACTGCCATGCATTTGGTGAACACCCTGGGGGCTGTGGTGAGACCAAAGGGCAGAGCACGAAACTGATAGTGACTGGCTCCCAGCCAGAAGCGTAGATGGCTTCTGGATGCCTTGTCCATTTTTATGTGGTAATAGGCGTCCTGAAGATCCAGAGAGCACATCCAAAAGTCTTTTCCTAACAACGGAAGTATAGACTGCAGTGTTACCATCTGAAATGTGTCCTTCACTGATTTGTTCAATCTGCTGTGGTCCAATATTGGCCTCCAAACTCCAGTTCGTTTTGGAACTAAAAAGAACCTGGAGTAAGTTCCGGATCCTATCTGGTCTGCTGGGACGGGCTGGATGACTCTTTTTTGCGAGCAACTTGTTGATCTCCACAGTTGCCTGATCCCTGTGATTGGGTAGTACATCTGGGAATCCTTTTGGGAACAAACAGTGATAGGGAAAAGGGTATGATATAGCCTCTGGTAACAACTCTTTGCATCCACTTGTCTTGGGTGATATTTAGCCAGGCTTCTTGGTACAAAGAAATGCGACCCCCGACCAGCCCCAGAGAAGCGCAGTTGGGCTCCATGTAAGAAGCGCTTATAAGGCCGTCCTCAAAAGGAATCACGGCCTTGTTGGTACTGTGGATCGCCCCTGCCTCTAGGGTGACATCTGCTGTTTCCTCCTCCTCTGCCTCTGAAGGAGGATTCACCGTGTGTGTCAGGAAGGACCCTCTGGGACTTCTTGAACTACATTTTACCACCCCCTTGACCCCTGGGGTATGGTCTGGAAGGGACAGTAAAACGAACTCCCACGGCAGAAAGTGTCTTTCCTTCCTGTTCACACAGAGTGAGTATCATTCACCTTGGAACCAAACAATAAGGAACCATCAAACGGGGCGTTCGTGAAAGTAGACTTGAATGGTTCCGCAAAATTACATAAGTGCTTCCAGGAGTGGCACCTCAAGGCAACTCCGGAACCCGCTGCTCTACTCGCTCCATCTGCAGTATAAGATATAAGTCTATTGGAGGAGTTAACCACAGAGTTTAAGGTGGACAACTGAGTAGAAATTTTGTCAGGAACTCCCTCAGTACATGCACTTTGTATGGAATCTCCTAACTCCTTGAGGAGATCCCTCTGCAACCTCAAAGTGCGTGAGATAGTTCAACGATCAAAGGGTAAAGGGCACTGAACTAAAAATACGCTTCCCAAATCTGTCCATCTGCAGAGACTCCTTGTTTGGCAGATGAACAGGTGAAGAGGTCTCCGCTAACTCCTTTTTGTGGCTGCCACCACCACCATGGCATCGACGGGAAAACCCTTGGACAAGAACTCTTTACCAGGAGGGACAGACAAGAACTTATTTGGTCTCTTGGGGACTGGCTCCACAGTGTCAGGAGTATCCCATACCTTTCGACTGACTAGATCCATTAGCTCATCAAAAGGTGGAGACACCCAAGAGGCAGAAGGTTGAGACCCGAAAGCCTTCAGGTACACAGACTTCTCATCAGAAGGGTTAGTAGTGAGCCAGTCGCACCACTGCCTAAGGATCTCTAAAATGTCCACAAAGGAGACATCAGAGGATGACTTGGGGGACCCTTCCGACTCCTCAAAGTCAGTGTCCGATGTCAAAGACTCATCCTGGGAGTCGATGTGTTTCCTCTTACATAACCTTTTCCAGGGAGGCTCTTCAGAAGGATATTCTGGGGAAGCCTCGGAAGAGTGGGGGCCACCAGCCGATGGCTCCTGTGGCTGCGGGTCTCTGCTGTCTCCAGAGAGAGTAGGGGCTGAGACCAAAGTGGGTGCTCTCGGGGGAAGAGTGCTGGTGCCAGTGGTAGGTGCTGGAGAATGAGACAGCATGCTCCTCATCATCTGAAATGCTGACCTCTCTGAAAACCTCTCCCGCTCCAAAGAGATGCGGGTCGGCGCCGGAGCTGTCGGCTCCGAGATAGATGCAGGGTCCGAGCTAACCCTGGCCGACGCACCAAGAGGAAGGCTCAGAACCGAAAAGCTTGATTCCAACCCTCCCTGTCAGTGCTGACAGGGGAGCTTTGGCCCCTGGACACGACGGACGGCACAGAGTGTGTCGGAGACGAACCCGGCTCCAAGGCAGCAACAAGGTGAGTTGGATCCGGCATTTACTCTGTTGGCACCAAGCACTCCGGCACCGAAAGGCCAGTATGGCTTGGAGGAGGAATAGCAGACAAGGGCAAAGGTGGGTCAAGTGGCTCCGGAGCTGACTGGGTCAAAACCGACAATAATTTTGGCAAGGCAGATGACTTCAGGAGTCTCAGCACTACCCTCTCCAAATCTTTTTCTGAAAGGGTCCTGGAAGACCTGGAAGACACAGTTGGGGATCTTGACATGGAGGGCACTGGAGACTTAATTGCGGCAGACACCAGTAGGGAGCTTACAGACTGGCTCCGAGTAGCAGAGTCAACTGCTGTATCAACTGTTTCAGAGATCAGTTCCGAAACCCCTGTAACTGACTGACACCACCACGATGCTCTCCTTCGGCTCCGAAGGCTGAGGAGTCAAGGAGGCAGATTTGGATTGTCTTGATTGTTTAGGAGGTGGCTCCGAGACACCAGCCGGTGCCTGAGAAGGCCTTTTTGAGGATTCTGATTTCTCAGACTTAGAGGAAGCCAAAGAACTGGATAGTGCTTCCTCAAAGCATGGGTTCAATACACCATTGAGTATGAGTTTGTTCTTCCACTCCTGTAACACTCTAGGAGAGAAAGCATGGCAGAACAAACATGACTCCTGTAAGTGAATGGCCCCTAGGCAGTAGACACAGGTACTGTGGCCATCCATTAAGGACATATTTTGGGAGCACTTCATACACTTTTTGAACCCTGAGGGTTTATGCTCCTTGCTTTCCTTCGACATCTTTCACACACACACACACACACACACACACACACACACACACACACACACACAGCCCAGAGAGATTGAAAGAGCGAAAAGAAAGGGAGGACTAGGTCCTCTAACTAAAACTGGCCTAGCCCTAAGAAGGAATTACACGATGACTAGGTCCTCTAACTTAAACGGGCCTAGCCCGGTGTAGAGAAAGCTAGCTAAAGGAGTTACATGAGGACTAGGTCCTCTAACTTAAACGGGCCTAGTCCGGTGTAGTGAAACTAGGTCTTCTAACTTAAACAGACCAGAAAGGAAAGCCCATGCAGACAAGAAAAACTGTAAATGACATAATAACTTTCTATTCTTAAGAAGAAAAAAAAAACCTGTAATCAACTTGCAATCCTAGTAACTTCACAAGCAGATCCCCGCCAAAAACAAACAATGTCAAAAATAGCAGAAACCAACTGCTAATGATGACCAACAAAAGGTCAAGACAACAGGAGCCCCTGTTGACTAGGAGCGGAAACTGCCAAAAACTCTACCTAATAATCAAAAAATGCACAACAGCTCCTAAACTAACTGGCACACAGGATACCAATAAACTAGAAAAACTAAGTTGCACTCAAAAAAGGCAAGCAAAGCAACTGCCTGAAATATTAGCAACACTAAATATACAATAATAAAACATTAACACGATACAATATGAAGAATTTTAAAAAACTTAGCCAGAGCCAAGAGAAGCACAACCGAACTCGTCGAAGCGGCAAACAAGATCTGCGGATTGTACTGGTGCACCATGGGATACCTGCTTAGCCACGAGCCAACCAGAAGTCTTCCAGCTTGTAAATCGGCTCCGAACCCATATGTAAAAATGAAGGTGAGATTGGACTACCTTAACATCACCTAGCTCGAGCTCTGACAAAAGGCGTCACTGTCATCACAGATAGCAACAAGATCTGGAGGAGTAACAGCAAGAAGAATTTTGGGAAGGGAGGAGCTTGACCTTCTGAGTTCAGTGTTGTCACAAGAGGCTGCCAAAGACCTAGTCCTACTGTTACAGTGTCTTGACAGCACCTGAAAATTTATGTAGAAAGCATGAAAATAACAGAAAAATGTTTCTATGGCTTTTTTCATTTTATTGTGTATTTACCCAGGTCATATGATGATTTAATAAACATGCTAAAATATAAACTATGTGACCAGCACAAGAGTACTGAGAGGCTTAGGAATTAGTCATCATCTCAAAGTGGCGAGCTCCAAAAAAGTGCAAGCTGGTAGAGGTAATGTATAATCTCACATCTGGGAAATCGTTCACCCACTGTGGAAGTTCTCCAATACCTGATATAGGAATAATACTGGGCAAGCAATCACAAGGACCATAAGATGCCTAGACATATACAACTTTAAGTACACATGCTTAAATGACTGTGCCTCCCTTTTGAAGTACTTAGCAATGCTGGATGCATACATATCAAACATAGAATTCATTCTAAGAAAATCAAATATGCGGTCAGAACCACAGCATATACTGAAATAAAAGTAAGCACACTTTACTGTTTGATTTATAAAGCAATGGAAAGAGAATGCAAACCTTAACAGGTCAGCAACAAACTGATGTTCATGAATACAGCAGGAAAGAAGTAAAGAGAAGGTGGCTCATACCACCCACCGCCGAAAATCAAAAAAAGAAGATAAAGAACAGGTCTGCCAGTAACTACCTATCTTAATGACTGAGAAATCTTCAAAGATCTCATTATGAAAACCTTAGTATTTAAGACAACCTTCCAAGTGACATTAAGTATCCAAAAAGGTATAAGAAACTTCAAGGTCTACCAACTAGACTGCTACACCACTGCATGTATAGGTAATGTGATTTGCAGGAAATCTCAACAAATTGTATACTTGGAGAGTGGGGACATCCAAAACACAGAATAATAAACCTCTTAAGACGCTATAACCTAGACTCTATTTATTGACATTTGTTTACCAGGGAAGTCTGACTGGGTAATAAATACCCATTTCCATTGGAGGTCTGGGGAGAAAAGCTCCACAGAGCTGGATATCATTAAATAAAACAGTAGTACAGATGTAATAAAAAAGCATATATACATACAATTTGATAGTGGAATACACAGGATACAATAAAATATGAAGAGACACCAATGATGCAATAAAAAAATGACAAATATGGCAAACGGTATATACAAATGTATTAGAAACATATTATGCTAGGAAATAATAAAAATGATCAAAAATATTTTAAAAATCCCAGTTATCAAAACATTTGCTCAACCAAAAGATACATTTATGTGGACAAAGTCACAAGACCTTTTAATATTCCAGGGTCACACATACACAAACACAAATTCAGGCTTTTTTTTTTTTTTTTTTACTTATTCCCTATTACTTACAGCATCAGTGTAGCTATCAATGTTCTGTTCTTCATGAGCATCCAATAACTTCTGTGAAGACAGCGAGAGACAGAGAAAACAGAATATAAGCCATCACAAAACAAAGTATTTATTAAATAACAAAATGTAATAAGAACTTGTGAAATAAAAGGAAATATTCTTACAAGCTGATCTGGGATAACTGCCCTTTGTGGGCCTATGACCCGACTTACCTCTCTTTCTTTTCAAATCAGCATTTTTCCTCAGGACAGCACCACACACTGTAAAGTGTCATGTAACAACATAAGAGAATATCAAGCCCTGCATATCAATTCCCAAAAGCAGATACTGAATGGACAGGATGCTCAAAATGAGGGTGAGGGTGGCAGGAACATATCTGGAACCAACGAAACAAGACCACCTCAAAGACAAACTGATACAGTAAGAATTTGTTTATATCCAAAACTAGAGGCCTTTCTTGCTGGGTTTAAGATGGGGTACAGCATTTAGAAGTAAATTGACCAGTTTTTGAAGGTGCCAAATGATAGTCGAGAAGGAATCTTATAAAGGCTGACTTCTTAACTACTGGGATATGAGACTTGACTCCAGAAGCTATTGTTAAAGCAATAATGCGTGGTATAGGTGTGAAGCAATAAATGGAGAAATTGTAAAGGTCTACAAATGGAGAATTGTATAATGCAATTAGCATAAATGGAAATATTTGGCATCGCAGACTGTTGGATGGGTATTGGTGGTGGAATTCTGCAAAGAAAGACTGGGCATTAGCTTGTTTCTTAAAGAGATAAAGTTTCCAAACTATCGTGACTTAAAGGCTTATTCTAACATAGCCATCTTGTTTTTGCCATAGAATGTACCAGCCATTTGGCAAAAGGTAATACAAGATCAAGTTCTCAAACCTGAGTGTGACATTAATAAAATCTTACTGCAAGGAAAGAGTGACAATCATTTGAATAATTTAAAGATAGATCTACAAAGTAAACAGCATCATGGGCTTCGAGTTAATAAAAGCAAATGTAGATCTTTCAAGGAAACCCCCTTTTTTGAGTGTGTATAACAAAGTGGAGGCTGTGCTTGAAGTACCAAAGCCTCAAAATATGTCATATGTGAAAACACAACTAAGATTCTGAAGCCATGACTAAAACAGTCAGCTTCTACAACACATCACTAAAAACATTATACTAATGGAATTGTACTACTGTGAAGTGGGTGAAGATGGAAAACTGATCATCCCTGCAAGGCAACAAATAAGTAAAAAAATAAAATCACATTAAGTGCTTAAATACTTTAATCTTGCTTCAAACATACATGCAAAACTTTGCCCAGTGGAAGAGGTGCTGCGTCTTGGTGACAAGGAAAGTACAGTACTTACCCATAACAGTAAACATTCAAATTCCTCATTGCTACAGTAGCCTTTAGGCTATACAGATTTGCGTCCTACCCAGGACACAACCAACCCAGCTTTCAAATGCTCCAGCTCCCTCCTACACCTTCACACTGACTGCCAATTGGTCAGTCCTGAGGAGGGAAACAAGCAGTCAGAGAGAAGCTTTCTTCAGGACTTTTTTTGCTCATAAGTAAAAAAGGACCGTACACATCCTGAACTACAAAAAAAAAGTAACACTATCAAAATTGTTATATTCTTACAAGTAATTATTTATACAAGAAGGGGAATGGAGGGTGAGGCTAATGAAGCAGTGACAACATCAAACAACTATTATTATGGTTAAGTGTAACTTACATAATTGTATATATTCATCATTCTCACTGCTGCATTAGCATTTAGGCTATACAGGTCAATTAAAGCCTATCCAACCTGGAAGGAGGAAGGAAATACAACCAAAAGCTACTGAAAAATAGTCCTAGCAAAACCTGTCATGGACCTAGAAAAGGAAATCAAGTGTGTAATGCTTTTTGACTACATTTCTGTCTCTAGAATATTTCTAGAGCCTCCCCTTTCCAACATGCCAAAGAAGCTAAGGCTTTAGTAGAATATGCTGTGATACTGCCTGGATCTGGCTTACAATGGTGAGTATAACTAATGGCATTAGCTGAGGACAACAACCTTGAGACGAGTTGCCTTTTGCTTTCTTCCAACATGAGACACAAACATAGCCGGCTTTAGGCACCAGCGAACCCTGGGGTCGCTGGGGGCTCCCTGTTCCTGGGGGGGCCCCAACCACAGCAAGTTATCTTATTTTGATACTTTTTAACATGTCTGTCAAACTAACAAAAGCTAGTGCAGCAATCCTGTATACTTAATAAACGAGGTGTGTAATAACTCTTATTTATATCTCCTCTAAAATTCCAAGATATCTCTGGTTATAGTAGCACCCACAACATAGCCAGCTTTAGATACCTGCAATACCTGTTGCTGCAAGACAGGGCCTTAATCATCCTTGACTGCATGGGGGCCTACAAAAGTAGCTGATGAATTATGCTCTTTAACCTGAACAAGGCTATGGTATGACTGGTAGGATAAAGCTGATAATGAACATAAGCAAGGTAAGCAATAGAGAGATCAACAGGTCAGAGTGCCTGATTTGAGTGCAAACCTTGTATTTTAAGAAGAGCTAATGCTTCCGATCTTGGATGTTTTTTTTTTTTCTTTCAGGGAGTTTTATAAATATTGGTAGAATACCAGATGCTACATCTCACAACTTCTTTGCACAAAAATTCAATACAATTCCAAAAATATTAGGAGAATAAAGTCTCAAAATCAGGAACACATTTTACATATTACTCTAACTCACTTACAAATGTAACACCTTTTGCATCAACATGTATTTTTTTGGATAATACAAAGTATAAATTGCTGATGCCTGGAATTATTGACTGTCTGCATTCCTGAATGATTCATTAGCAAATCAAACTTTTTTTATGAAGGATAGAGCAAAATTATGAGCAAAATCAGGGAAAGTCTGTGAAATCAGGGACAGTGACATGTATGTTTTACTCCTCAGGTGACTTACCCCTGATGCTGTTTGATGACTGCTAAACAGCAGTCCCTGATTTGGTGTGGCAGAACCAGTGTTGCACAATGTATTGCTGTTTGCTGAAATAAGTACTAAACTAGTACTGCTATGTCTTTTGTGTGTGTTTGTATAAAATATCACTGATTTGTACCTCTGCACACATCTAATAATGCCAGGACACATATATTATTCTTCTGGGTATCAGTGAAAAATGTAGCTAACAAAGTAATTATATTTCAAAAGTAATGCATAAAATATATCAGAGAACATTCAAACACTTCAGTCTTCAGAGTCTGGTGGTCCCCACTCCCCAGACTGTATAAATTGATACAGGGGGCACCCTTAACCATCCTTGACTGTATGAGGACCCCATAAAAGCTGTTGCTGGTTGGGGAAAAACTGAGAAAAATTGTATTAATTTTCTGATTACGGTCTTTAACCTGAACAGGGCTGACCCTGTTAGGATAAAGCAGATAATGGCCTCTGCTCTCAACTGCACCCATTCTAATACCAGTCCTGCTCAGATGTGTGTGTGTGTGTGTGTGTGTGTGTATAGAAAGCTGTTGTAGGTTATGGGGGGTTACTTTAATTTTCATTACAGTCTAACCATAGAGGTGTCCTCATGAGGATGAGGACAGTGTTTTCATAGTTTCTTTTACTTTTCTCACAGACCTCAGATGTGTACAAAGAAGGTTACTATAACTTGTGTAGGGGGCAGTGTGTACCATCTAGGAGCAACAACGTTGAATACATTACTATAATCGTTATTCTTTTCACTTTTCTCACAATCACACTTTAGGCATGCACATAGGCAGCTGCCTTTGACAGTTTGGGTTAAGGAGTGAGGAGTCATGCTATGTTTTTGTATGTCAGTACTCACTTGAAACACATGACACTGGCAATTTGAACATCGGCTTTCATTCCAGTCTAACACCAGAGGGATGTATAGGCAGTGACTGTCTTCTTTTTTTTGGGGGGGGGGATTAGGGAGGCAGGCCATATTCACAGATTGGACCTATGTATCCAGACAACAAATGTCTTGTTAGTTTTTTTGTGAGCTACTATTTTGTCATATTTGAATATTAAGCCTTGGGCACATCTTATGTCATCCTAGAAAGAAATAAGAAAAGACTGAAGTTATTTTCTTACTTGTTTAGGACACCACTGGATATAAAAGTTGGGAAAATGCTCTAAAATCACCTCAGGGCACCTATATATGGCTTCTTGGACCCTGGCCTATTTGAGTTGTTTCCTAAGTGGTTATTACTGTGCTGTCTTGGTCAGGAAGGGTGTTCTGAAAGGATGCCAGGAAAACTTAAGTTGAACAGCAACACTGAAATTTCTTTCCTTAATCATCATTTCTGCTCAATCCATCATTGGATGAAAAGATTATGTAAAAAGAAAAAAAATTAAAATGCACTTTGAAGCATATAGACAGCATTTCACCTATGTCCAGACCTACACATAGAGTTGCTATTATGTATCATTGTTGTAACTAAAATACCAGTAACTGTGAACATCCCTCTGTTAGAAGGGTGAACACAGCGTGGTACATAGGCCTATCATACTGTAACAACATTGTAGCTAGGCTGTACATAACTACTTCTAAAAGTTTGTAATGTGAACTAAAAGGCTTCTTTGGAGGGGTGGCAGTGACAGGAAGTGCCTAGGGGGCCCCCCAAACTTGACATTTGCTGGGGGCCCCCAAAATGCTAACACCGGCCCTGGAAACAAATATCGGAATTTGCTTTTCTAAAGGACTTTCTTCTATCAAGATAGTACCTGAGCTGCCTATGTACACCCATAGTATACAGGATCTATTCTCACTGGATCTGGATAGAAGACCAGGAGATTGACGGCTTGATGCAAAGTAAACTATGAAACAACTCTAGGCATGTATGAGGGATTTATTCATAAGACCCTATGAAAAAGCAGACAGGGCTCACCCACCATGACAGCTTGCAACTCAGACACTCCTCTTGCAGATGTCACAGCAATGAGAACAGTTTTGCATGTAATGGACCTGAAATCTCTTGATGAGTAGGTTCAAATGAAGACAACCCTCTCCTCCTCCCAACAAATTCCAACCCATGTGAGAGATGCAACCATATAGCCAAACTGGAGGCTAAGCTCTCTCAACTCAGTACTGGCCTAACCAGTCAGGAGGAGAAGGAAACCACACTCACTACAATTCCAGTCTCACATAGACCTACCACGACAGCAAACCAAACACATAATCACACAAAAACATACTCGGAGGCTCTAAATAAAGATCTGCCTAAGCAGCAGAGACCTCCAAAGCAGACACCCAAGCAACCGCTACCCCAAAACAAAACATGTGCAACACATATCTCACAAAGCCAGTGTGCCGAACAGTCACAGCCCTTAAGACTAAACAACACACCTGATACACTTGTAATAGGTGACTCTATCATCAGGCACACTGACGTCCCACTCACCAGGCTGAACAAGGAGAGGGTCAGGTGAGCAGCCTGTCGGCGCTAGGATCCGCCACATAACACAAGCACTCAGGTCACTCCAAGGCAAGTACAAATATGACTCAGTCATTGTCCATGCTGGTGTGAATGACCTGAGGCGCACCTCCCTGGACTACATGAAAAGAGACATAAAGGAGCTCTCTGAGCATGTAGCCCAGGCCGGTATGACCCTGACCTTGAGTAGCATCTTACCCTCACCAAGAATGATGCCACAATATGAAGACAAGATGATTAATTTCAACAATTGGCTTAAGTACTGGTGTCATTCAAAGGGGATCCAATGCCTGTCAGCTTGGGATGATATGCTCAACAAGCCACGATGCTTCGCTAGGGATGGCTTGCACCTGTCACCCCTGGGCTTTCGGATATTGGCAAAGGCTCTTGCTACCCCCATAGTGCCTTTTTTAGGCAAGGCTCAAAAGACAAACCTACCTCCATAGGTATCACAAGGGATAAGAAACTAAGTAATGCTACTCAACGCCAGAAGTCTAAACCTCAAGATGCATGCACTCAAAACTCTCCTTAGCATGGAGAACATAGATATCTGTGCAGTAACAGAAACCTGGTTCAGGGCTCCCGAGAGCACCCCAGCACTACCAGGTTATACCTCATACCATGCTTTTCGGCATCGAACCACAAAAGGAGGGGGAGTATCGATATTCATCAAAGATACCCACACCTCCAGGTTGGTGGCAAAGCACGAAGCATCAGAGACTATCCATGTGCAACTAACAGTGGGTAAAACTGCCTTCCAGTTTATAGCCTGCTACAGACCACCCTCCCAAACCCAGGAACCCCACTCGGCCTTCCTGAGAACACTGGAAAATATGAAGGTCTCTCCAAACACCATTATACTGGGCGACTTCAACTACCCAAACATAGACTGGAAGCATTACTCTAGCTCCAACACCCTAGCCCAAAGATTCCTAGAATTTATAAACTCAAATGCTATGGAACAATTTGTTACCACTCCCACAAGAGGGAAAACATACTGGACCTGATCATCACCAACATGGGGACTCTATGCTCCAGACCAGAAGTGTATCCCTCATTGGTAAGATCAGACCATAAACTAATCTCACTGGATATTCACATCCCGACCCCACCTCCTGCCCAGAAAACCACAGTGAAAAACTTCTCTAAAGCAAATTTCACACTCCTCAAAACTGAGGTGGAATCCTTCAAAGCCCGGGCCTGTGGAAAATATGGCCCAGACCACAGAATCCTTTATAAACGCATTCCATGAACACCTTCAGGAATGCATGGATCATTTAATCCCAAATAAAACCAAGACCCAATCCTCCAAAGGCAGACGTCCTGTCTGGTGGACCCCAGCCATAAACAAACTATACAATAGAAGGAGGAAGCTACTAAATGATAGAGCAAAATCCCAAAAGGGAAGGCATCACTGATCAGTATTAGCAAAAACTACGGGCACTCATAAAATTGTCTAAGGCCAGCTTGAGAGAAAAATTGCACAGGACACTAAGGATAATCACAAGGCTTTCTTTAGTTATGTTAGGAACCTGGGTGGTAATTCCCAGATATGCTCAGAATTAGTCCAAAATGACAAAAATACACTGAACCCACAGACATTGCCAACATCCTAGCTGACAGGTTCAGCGCAAACTTCTCCCCTCCCCAACAAAGGGCAAATATCTATCCCAACAGAGTGCTGCCCCTGACATCTCAGATGCTCAGGAAAGAGCCGCCCTCTCCAAAGCAAAAACACAGCATCAATGGGACCAGGCGGTGTCCTGGTGGGCCCTACATGAAAACCCAAGAAGAGCTAACCCAAACATAAAACTACTGTTCAATCTCAGCCTTACTACAGGATATGTGCCCAAAGAGTGGCGACAGCAACAGTGGTCCCTCTCCATAAAGGTGGTGCCTCAACGGATCCTGGAAACTATCGCCCCATAAGCCTGACTAGCTTGGTCCGCAAAGCTATGGAAAGGATCATCATGGACCTCATAAATAAAGATATTGGGGACCTACAGACACTGGATCCTACCCAGTTTGGCTTTGTTAAGGGCAGATCCTGCCTCTTAAACCTGGTTGATTTCTTTGAAACAGTCACCAAGGCCATTGACGAGGGGAAGGTGGTCCACACAGCCTACCTGGACCTCGCTAAAGCCTTCGATACAATACCCCACTCGCGCATTATAGATAAGCTCACCAGCTTAAATATAAACCCCTATGTCACTAGATGGATTGCAAACTGGCTCAAGGACAGAACCCACATGGTTAGAATTGCTGGAGCCATGTCAGACTCCAAACCAGTTACAAGTGGTGTCCCACAAGGCTCAGTCCTGGGACCTCTCTTGTTCGGTATATATTTCTCGGAGGTACAGGCCAACACGGAAGGACTGTGGCTGACCAAGTTTGCAGATGACTGCAAACTGGGCGCCATAATCGACTCTCCAGCCGAAACAAGCATCCTCCAAAAGGGCCTCATAGAAACAGACAAAAGGTGCCAGAGCCATGGCCTCAAGCTAAATGCCAAAAAGTGTATAGTCATCCCCTTTGGCAAAAACAAAGTGCCCACAAATTACCACATAGGTGGTAATCCATTAAGTACAGAAGAACTAATTAGGGACCTGGGGACCCAAGTTGATAGCAATCTCTCATTTGACAACCACATGGCCAAAGTGGTTAGAAAAACATTTTATATAGCCCACCTAATCATGAAGGGATTCACATCTAGATCAGGGGAGGTCATCATGCCTCTTTACTCATCCCTCATCAGGCCCATAATTGAGTACAATGCCCCTTTTGGGATGTACCTTACCAGACACCTGCAGCAACTGGAAAGACCCCAAAAGTACCTCACCAAGAGGATCAAAGGGCTCAAACAGATGCCATATGCTGCCCGGTTAAAGAAACTCAAGCTCTACTCAGTGGCATACCGCCTGTTCAGAGGCGATCTGTGCCTGGCGTATAAAGCCATGTCCAACCCGGAATTAATGGACATGCTGCACCTCAGAAAATCCAAATCCCATCGAGCTACGCCTTCGAGAGACTTGAACCTCAGCACTGAAATAAATAGGACATGCTGGAGGGACAGATTCATAACCCAGAGGCTCCCTTCATTCTGGAATACAATCCCAGTCCAGGTTAGGCAGAGTCCCTCATTGACTCTATTCAAGAGGAATCTTGATGAGTGGATGGGAGATCGTAGGTTTACCCCGGGTATCACTGCTGTGTCACTGTTAGACAGAGGCACAGTATACTAACCTCGAAAAAGGGCATAGCAAAATAAATTTAAAATGGGTGGCGAAAGCCAAACACATTCTGGCTAGGCTTATAAATGCCCTAGGGCAGATAGCCTGGTATGAACCTATGAACATGGTTAACTTTCCCAGCACAAAGTAAAAGGTGTAACCTGTTTACAAGGTTGTCAAGTATAAAACTCCCTTCAGAAACTGTTTGACTAAACAAAGAAGTAAGTTCAGGATCCACTGGCAGGCATTCCAAAATGTACCTGGAAAGAGGAATAAGGAGAGTACCACAAATATTTTGGTACCTGTGGTACATAATCCCTAAAGAACCCTGGTTATTGACTAAACAGCAACTAGAAAATATTTTCCACTTACCAATATAAGATTTCTTAGTAGCTGATCTTGCCTCCTTTAGTACCCGCTGAACTTTCTCACAAAAGAAGTACCTACAGGGTATTGCAGTTGGGGTGTATCTAACTCCCCTTCTCTGTTTGTCTAAGTAGGTCCAGTTTTTGGGGAAGCTTACAATAATTGTCCTTATCCAGTTCCAGAACCAATGTTGCCTGTGCCAAAAAAGAGTCACCACAATGATCTCTGGGAAGTCCCACCGAATCTTCCAAATTACCCTGGATATCAGTGTAAAGAGTGGAAAAAGAAAGGAATATTATTTCGATACATCTGTTTTCCAACCTTGTTTGCAAGGAGGCCTAGAGCAAAATGTGTTCAGTTGTTTGTTTTGAAAGGAGACAAACAGACCTATTTAAGGTGTTCTCCACAATGATCAATTCCTGCAAGGGCCCATCGTTAAATTTCCATTCATGAAGGTCTGTCCTGGTCCTTCTACCACTACATTTTGGTCCAACAGAATGCTAGATGCTCATATAGGGTTAAGGACTGCTGAAGAGCTACCTGCAAAGCCATCATAGCCATCCTGAACAGAGGATAGAGCCTTGTGTTCCTTGCTTATGTATCAAATCACTATGGGATTTGCTGTAATCTCCTGAAGAGGTCCTGGGGGATAGAAGATGAAGACATTTTAAGGCAATGATCACAGCCAACTTCTTTGACATTTATGCACTTTGGCCTGTGATGAGCTCCACAGGCCTTGCATATTTACCTCCAAAGAAACTGTCCCGCGAGCAAAATCTGAGTCGTCTCTGGTTACAGATTGGCTTGGGAGGGGAGGAGAAAAATGGAGAGCTGAATTTGCTTCTATCTGTTGTCTCCATCAATGTAGTCCCTTTTTGACAAAGCCCACAACTGGAATCTGAAAATCCAGAATATACAAATGTTGGGCCCATGTGTTTTAAAAAAAAACAAAAAAAACCACTGAATCTTTCTCATGTGTGACCTGGCAAGATAAATAATAAGAATCATAAAAGTCATGAACCCTAGGATACTCAGACATTCCCTGTCCAAAGTGAATAACTGACTGGAGAAGTTCAAGAAAGTTTCCAGATAAAAATCCACCTTCTCCTGGCTTCCAGTGAGGGACTGAGTGCTTGATTTTGATCACTGAGTTTCTGCAAGGGCTTTGGCTGCATTTTGATTATCAGGCATCTGCAGGTGCTGAACCTTGCAGGCTTTAGATATCAAGTGACTTGCTCAGTTCAGCCCACTGCTGTGAGCCAGTCTTCATCCTGCTAGGTATCAAACAAGACAGTCTAGTTTACTACATGTAGGGGAACCTCTCATCTTTCTTCTATATGACACAAATTTCAGTGCCTTCTTTTTCAGAACCTTGTTGTACTACTGAGACTGACTTATACTGCCTTATTTCATACACGGAAATCATGGTCTCTTACTAACTTTTTTGGGCAGAGTCCATCTGATGGACATTCCAACCTAGTAAATGCGACTCTCCTCAGTGCCAGGAGTCTTTTTAAAAAAAAAAAAAGCCTTAACATGAGGCTCTCCTGCAACTTGATCACATTCAAGTATGTGTTGTTACAGAACAAGAAGTTATATACTCACCATAACATTCGATGCATGTATTCCATCCCGCCTCACATTCTTACCCATGGGTTC
Organism: Protopterus annectens; assembly: GCF_019279795.1. Lineage (NCBI taxonomy): Eukaryota > Metazoa > Chordata > Ceratodontiformes > Protopteridae > Protopterus > Protopterus annectens. The sequence goes on along the minus strand of NC_056725.1, from coordinate 15,892,726 downwards.
GGAGACGAATATCGGCTCTGACTCGGCCAAACTTTTCTAGCTCGAAGTCTTTTATTGGCTGGGCTAAGAAGGTATCCCATGCTGCACTGCTCCACATCCACAGATCTAGTTTGCTGCGAACACCACACTCATACCCCATGCATAACAACATCCAAGTAAAGAGGAATAAACTAAAGGTGAAGGGAGCTCTAAAAAAACAGACCTAACCTCCAGATCCTCCAGGAAGAGGGAAGGTGGGAGGGTAAGAATGTGAGGCGAGATGAACTATGTACATCAAACGTTATGGTGAGTACATAACTTCTTGATGTTATTTAGTCCAATCTCACCTACATTCTTACCCGTGGGACAGCATCCCCAGCACCTACATCCTGGGAGGCTCAAAGGAAGATACTCCTGAGTACTGTGGAACCAAAGGAAGACCTGCCCCTAGATACCACGTCCAGCTTATAACGAGTAACAAAGGTGTGAGGAGATGCCCAGATAGCTGCAGCACAAATATCATCCATTGACAATCTGGCCTGATAGGCTGTAGATGTGGATACAGCCCGAGAAGAGTGAGCCTTGACTGGAAACAGTAGGGCTTTACCCCCTGAGGAATAAGTGAAAGAGATGCAATTTGATATCCATCTGGATAGGGTGATTTTGGAGACAGGGGACTCAATTCTGTTTTCCAAAAAGAAGACAAACAGCTGATCAGATTTTCGGAGCTCTTTGGTTCTGTGCAGATAGAAACGTAACTGTGTACATCCAATTGATGAAATTTAAATTCTGCCTTGTTTGAAAAATGGGGAAAAAACACTGGCAACTCAATAGATTGATTAAGATTAGATATGGATTCCACTTTAGGAAGAAAAGAAGGGTTTGGTCTAAGAGAAACCCTGTCCTTATGAAAGATCAAGTATGGAGGTTTGATAGAAAGAGCTTGAATTTCTGAAACGCATCTGGCTGATGTGATGGCTATTAAAAAGGCAGCTTTCCAGGTCAAGAATTTTAAGTTACAGGTAGCTGCAGGCTCAAAGGGTGGTGAAGTAAGGGCTTGCAGGACAAAATTTAGATCCCAGGGCATGATAGGTTCTGAGACCGGGGGACGGAGTAATAGAGTGCCCTTCAGGAAAGCCTTACAGAGTCTGTGAGCCATCAGACTAGGCTCATTAGCAACATGAAAGTTAGAAATTGCTGCCAATTGAACTTTAATGGTAGTGGACACTGAGCCCTGCTGGAAAAGCAAAGACAAAAACTCCAAGACGGAAGCAATTGGAGCTGTGTAAGGGTCAATTCCTTGGGTATGAGCCCAAACAGAAAACCTCTTCCATTTGCTGGAATAAATCTTCCTGGTAGAGGGCTTATGAGAGGAAGATAAAATATGAACTACCTCAGGGGAAAAATGATGAAGCCTAACTAACGACGGAAGTGGAGTAGCCAGGCTGTCAACTGGAGGGTCCGCAGAGAGGGGTGGAACTGTCCCGACATGTGTCAGTAAGTCTGGTTGTGGATCCAGAGTCCAAGGTGTGTCCACAATGTAGGGATGGAGAAAGGGGAACGAGACTTGACGAGGCCAGTGTGGAGCAATTAGAATCATTCTGCTTCCCGAGGATTGCTCTTTCTGAATCACTTTTGATAACAAGGGAAACGGAGGGAAAGCATAAAGCAGACTGGAGGGCCAATCATGGACTAGAGCGTCCCTGGGCGACTCCCCCTGTGAGGGGATCAGCGTGAAGTAGCTGCTGCATTTGGCATTGAGGGGGCTGGCAAAAAGGTCACAGCAAGGCTGACCCCATTTGCTGAAGATTCGTTCTGCAACTACAGGGACCACTTGTAAGGCATCAGAATAGCTCTGCTTAGCCTGTCTGCTATCAAGTTGGACTTCCCTGGAATGTGCGTTGCCACGAGAAACCGTTGGGAAGATACTGCCCACTGCCACACTCGCATGGCCTCTCTGCACAGGGGGTATGATCTGGTTCCTCCCTGCTTGTTCAGATATCACACCACTGACATATTGCCCGAGTGTATTGCGATAGTCCCGAGAGGTAGAAAGCTCTGAAGTGCCTGCAACGCAAGTAGCACCGCTCTCATCTCTAGGACGCTGATATGCAGATGTATCTCGTGATCTTGCCATGTGCCTTGGACTGTCCTGCCGAGATAATCCCCCCCCCCCCATCTGGGAGGCGTCTGTGGTCACTGTGGCAACCGGGGGTGGTGGAACGAAGGGTTTTCCCCGGTCCAGATTGTTGGTGCAAAGCCACCAACTGAGATCCTGTTTGCATCTGTCTGTGAGCAAAATAGGGTGGGAAAGTGGAAGTCTCTGGAGAGACCACTGAGCAAAGAGGAGCCATTGAAGGAGCCTCATGTGCAATCTCGCTAGAGGGACTAACATAATTGTTGCTGCCATAGTCCTCAGAAGTTGGAGAACCCATCTTGCCTTCGCTTTCCTCAGGGGTAGCAGGGTGTGCACCTGTTGCTGTAAGACTCTGATTCTTTCCTGCGGTAGAAAGGATCACATTTGAACAGTGTCTAGCTCTGCACCTATAAAAATGTCATGCTGTGAGGGCAACAAGGCAGATTTTTCCCAGTTCAGTGTTATGCTCAACTGTTGACAGAGAGTGATGGTAGCGTCCCTGGTTTGGATTAGTAGATGCCTGGTGGGGGCGGTGAGGAGCCAGTCGTCCAGATACGTAAACACTTGGAATCCTTGACGTCTCAAGTGAGCTGTCACCACCACCATACACTTGGTGAACACCCTGGGGGCTCAGGTGAGACCAAAGGGCAGGGCTCAAAACTGAAAATGACTGGTTCCCAGCAGGAAGCATAGGTGACTCCTGGATGCCCTGTCCATTTTGATATGGTAGTTAAGCATCCTTGAGGTCGATGGAGCACATCCATACTTCTTTTCCCAACAATGGGAGAATTGACTATAGTGTGACCATACGGAACTTCGACTTTTGTACATAGTTGTTCAGTTGGCTGAGATCTAATATGGGTCTCAGGTCCCCTGTTCTTTTCGGCACCAAAAAGAATCTTGAGTAAGTCCCTAATCCGATCTGCTCTGAGGGGACATGCTGGATGACTCCTTTTCCTAGCAGCTTTGAAACCTCTGAAGCTGCGTGATCCCTTTGACTGGGTGGAACATCCGGGATTTTTCTGACTGGAGGGGGATCTGACGAAAAGGGGATGACATAACCTCCGGAAATTATTCGTAATACCCATCGGTCCTGGGTGATGCTTTGCCAGGCTTCTGGGTATAACGATATTCAACCCCCGACTGGCTCTGGAAATGCACAGTCGGGTATCCCATCAGGAACGACAGTAGGGAGAGCAGCAAAAGGAATTGCGGTCTCCCGAATTGCGGGGGCCCCCTCTGCCTCTAGGGTGACGTCTCCCTGAATAACCTCCCCTGCCTCTGCCTCTGCTGGGGGGCTCACCTTATGCACCGGGAAAAACATCTCTGTAATTTTCTGAACCACATCTTCCCACCCCTCTGGGCCTTGGAGTAAGGCCTAGAGGGAAGGGAAAAACGGACCCCTACAGCAGACAGAGTCTTTCTCTCTTGCTCGCACCTGGTGAGGGTGGCTTTCACCTTGGTTCCGAACAAAGAAGAACCATCAAAGGGGGCGTCAGTGAAAGAAGACTTGAAGGCCTCCGCAAAATGACAAAGGTGCATCCAGGCTTGCCTCCTAAGGGCGACTCCTGAGCTTGCTGCCCTACTCGCTCCCTCAGCTGCATATGAAATGAGCCGCATGGAGGAGTTAATGATGGAATTAAGGGTAGACACCTGGGTATTAACCGTCTGGGCCACCGCCTCAGGAACGTTACCTGCGAGAGTATCTCTTAACTCCTTGAGGAGATCTCTGGAGCAGAGTAAAATGAGAGAGGTAGTTCAGCAACCATAAGACAAAGGTTGCTGACGAGAGGGTACGCTTCCTGTACTGGTCCATGATCCTAGACTCCTTGTTAGGAGGATAGACGGAGGAAGAAGTCTCTGCTAATTTCTTCTGAGTGGCCGCCACCACCATGGCATCCACAGGGACTCCTCTGGACAAAAACCCCTTACTCGGGGGAGCAGACAGTAATTTATTGGGTCTCCTGGGTACGGGTTCCACAGAATCAGGGTTCTCCCACACCCTCCGACAAATTAAATCCAGGAGCTCGTTGAAGGGTGGGGACACCCAGGAGGGGGAGGGCTGAGCACCAAAGGCCTTCAAGAAGACCAACTCCTCCTCGGAGGGGGCTTTGGATGGCCAGTCACCTCTTTGTTTCAATATCTCCAGGATGTTGGAGAAAGAGACATCGTCAGAGGATGACTTGGGGGACCCCTCTAATTCCTCGAGGTCAGTATCTGAGGTGAGAGACTCATCCTGGGAGTCTATGTGCTTTCTCTTGCACATTTTCTTTCTAGGGGGCTCCTCAGGCAAAAACTCTGAGGGGCCCTCAGAAACGTGGGGGTATCCCTAGGCCTTGGGGCTCCGCTGTCTACAGATAGGTGGTGATCAGAGGCTCTCACCAGAGTGGTAGGGGACAGAATGTCCGACCTGTATGAAGTGGCTGAAATCTGGCCAGCGCACTCTGCATGGGCCTCAAAGGCTGCCCCCCCCCCGAGTCTGAGGACTGGCCAGCCTCCGAGATCATGACAGGAGCCGGAGTTCCACGAGCCGAGGCACCGAGTGGGAGACTAGGAACCAAAAGGTGTCCCGAGGTGTCCCCCTCGGGCCCGACTGAGGAATCCTGAGTCCCGAACCCCGTCGACGGCACTGATGGGGTTGGAGCTAATGTCGGCACCGATGAGCCCGGAGGGGCCATCGGAACTGACCTAGGAACATCACATGGAACAGAGCATTCCAGCTCCGAAGACAGAGATGCGCTCGGAGGAATAATTGAAGAAGGTATCGGGATGGGCTCCAGAGCCGACTGGGACGGAGCGAAGAACAATTTAGCCAAAACCAGTGATTGAAGGAGCCTCTGCACCACCCTATCGACATCCACATCTGAAAGTGTCCTGGAGGATTTGGAGGACAGGGAGGGAAGGTCAGGATCTCCTCTCAGGTGACACTGGTCTAGTACTGGGCGATCGGCTCCGAAGAGGTTCCAATATAATTGGAGCCAACGCTGGTTCCATCAATACAGACACTTCCTACGGCCCCGAGGACAGTGGAGCTGAGGAGGTCGAAGCTAGTTTCATCACTTTCTCCGGTGGCTCCGAGGAGACTGAAGGAGCCGGAGATCTCTTTTTTGATTTTGTGGATTTTGATCTGGAAGCAGAATCCATGGCCTCTTCGAACGAGGGTTTCAAGAGTCCCTTCAGAATTAACTTATTCTTTCCTTCTTGGAGCACCCTGGGACTAAAAGCATGGCAGAAGCTGCAGGTGGATTGCTCCCAGACAATAAACGCATACTGAATGCCCATCGGTGATGGACATCTTGTAACCACACTTAGAGCACTTTTTAAAACCCGAAGGTTTGTGCTCCTTGGAATCTTTGGACATCTTGAAAATTAATCACAAATACCAATACAACGAGCAAGTCACTGCCTGACTGGAAAAATAACTACAGGCACACAAAAACACCACACTAAGCGTGGGAACAAATTTTTCCACAAACAGCAGCACACACAATCTTCAGAAAGGACACACACTAAGACGACTAGGACTAAAAACCTCTAACTAAAACGGTTTTAGACCAAACTCGCATACAGAACAAGGAAGACAGACACTAAAACCTCTAATTCAAACGGTTTTAGATAGCAAAAAACAAACACAGGGACAAGTAAGGGGATGGACTAGGTCCTCTAACTGAAACGGGGCCTAGCCCGTTGGAACAGCTAGTGGGATACCACAAAAAACAATCACACTACAGATTATACCCAAAAAACACCAAATAGAAATAGCTATTAAAATAGCTTTTGTTTGTAACAAATTCTCTCAAGAAGAAGAAGAAGAAAAAAGGTACTTAGCCACAGCCAAGAGCGAGACCACATCCGAGCTACACGAGTGGCAAACGAGATCTGGGGATATGGAGCAGTGCAGCATGGGATACCTTCTTAGCCCAGCCAACAGAAAACTTTGATCTAGAAAAGTTTGGCCGAGTCGGAGCCGATATTCGGCTCTGAACCCACGGGTAAGAATGTAGGTGAGACTGGACTACATAACATACATGGTTTCAGACCAATGAAAGCACTTGCTCTCTCTTTCTGGGTATAATGCCTATCATGTCTTCAGATCCACTGGCAATTTTGTAGGAGTATCAGTACTTGACAAGGATGTCATCACCTAATGACAGATTCCTTAAGACACCACATATGAACTCCTAGAGGTCCAAAACACCCTAAACCATACTAATTACTACTTCATAGCTACCCATAGAATACAATCTTTGCCCCCCTCTGATAGCTATCTTAACACATTAGCTGAAATTTTCATTAAATCTAAGACCTTTCTACCAGGGGACTTCATCTATCCATCAAGAAACTGGCTGACCTACACTGCCATTGGCTGGCATGCCCAGCTCTTCCTTGACATGATAATTGCCAACACTTTTTCACAAATAGGTTAACCATCCTACTAGGATCCCCAATATCCTGGATCTAGTTCTCACAAATATCCCCATATGTATCATCACGTCTTGTTAAATCAGACCATTTAGTGACCTCTTCCTTTAAAACTGGTGGTACTTCCCCTGTAAACAACTCCGTGTTTAGGTACTTCTCAAAAGCAAACCTTTTTCAGTTACTTGGCGACTTCATTAAATTCTTTTGCTGTAATCCTCCTCTAAAGGATCATATTGCTAAAGCTGCTACCTATGCCTCTAACTTCTACTCCAGCTTAAACAGTCATATTGATAAGACAGTCCTTATCCATAATGAATATGAGAAGTTTAAAAACAAACCATTGTGGTGGAATACCCATATAAATAAATTATATAACAACAGAAATAAACTACTTAATGGTTACAAGAAGTCTCATTCTACGTATCTTAAGAGCACACTTAAGCAAAGTAACAAAGAGTTTAAAGGAACCATCAGAAAGCTCAAAACCGTGCAAAATAACTGCAAATCTTTAAATACGTCAGGAAGTTAAGAACTAACACCCAACAGTGTTTGGAGCTAGTCCACAATAATAGTACACACTCTGACACAACGGAAATGGATAATATCCTAGCTAACAAATTTAGTGCACATTTTACTCCACCTACAGTTATACCTATCCCACAGGTTCCACAATCCCAGGCACCCTATTTAAATATTATGAAACAAGCTATCTCAGTCTTTCAAAAACTAATACTTCATCCATGGGCCCTGACAACATAATAGGCTGCCTGAGTACCAGTGCCAAATATGGCCTTTCTGAAGCCCCACTTAACCTCTTTAATCTAAGCCTCTGTACTGGTTGCATTGCTGAAACCTGGAAAACCACCACTGTAATGCCATTATGCAAGGGTGGCCAAAAACACGGACCCTGGTAACTACAGCCACATTAGTCTCACTAGCATCATATGTACAGCTGTGCAGCACATTATCTCAGATTTCATTAATCCAGACATAGAAAATCTTTCAAGGCTGTTCCCTAATCAATTTGGCTTTATCAAAGGAAGGTCCTGCCTCATTAACTTCTTTGAAAAAGTAAATGAAGCAGTGGATAGTGGTTATGCTGTGCTTACAAGCATACCTAAACCTGGCCAAGGCCTTTGTCACTATTCCCCATGCAGGCATTAATGACAGTTTGGAAATCTGAATATAAATCCTTATATGGTGTGATGGACAGCTAAATAGTTGCCTGACAGAACACGTGGTTACAGTACAGGTGCCACTTCTGATAGCAAAAAAGGTACCAGTGGTGTACTACAGGGCTCAGCTTTGGGCCCTCTCGTATTTGGCACATATTTCTCAGATCTTCAGGCCAGCACTTCTGGCCTATGGCTAGCTAAGTCAGTACATAACTGTAATCGGGATGGTGTTAGTAGACATTAGACTAATGCACAATTGCTCCAACATGGCTTAGACCATGCTAACAATTGGCGCAAGGACAATGGTTTCAAATTAAATGTAAAAAAATGTATAATTTCACTTACCATATATAGGAGATGTACCCTTTCAATCAGAGACTATTGTAAGGGATCTGGGCACTACTGGTAATTCCTTGTCATTTGACCATCATATCTCTACAGTAGCTCGGAAAGCCTTTTATCTAACCCACCTAATTTCCAAAGGCATCTCCATAATATCCAAAGAAATCTTAATTCTCTTTACTCATATCTTATCAGGCCCATTACTGACTATAATTGCTCCATTTGGCATTGTTTTATCCTTTCATATCACAACAACCTAAGAAACCTAAGAGATTCATAACTGAAAATATCAGTGGCCACAAAAATCTTAGTTATCAAGAGAAACTGTCATCCTTTTCCCTGTACTCGGTCTCTTACAGACTCCTCCATGAAGATCTATCTAGGCTTTCGTGCCATGAAAGATCAAACTCTAATTGATCTTCTAGCCCTTTGCAGAACTAATTGTACATCAAATACTTGGTTAGAGGAATTAAACCTTCAGCAAATAAATAAGACATGTTGGCATGATAGACTCGTATCCCAACATATCCCTCATCTCTGTAGCACATTTCTGCTTAATATCAAGCAAAGTAGCACCCTTGCCACTTTCAATGTAAACCTAAAAAATGACTGGCAGCCTCAGATTCTCTCCTGTGGTATCTTGTCTTGCTCTCCTTGAGGCTAGAGGGAAATTCTAAATAGTTTTTTTGGCTAGCCTTGAAATGGTCCATAGACTGATTGCCTAGTACTTAACTATGAACCAAGGACTAGTCAGAAGAGAAAAAACTCATTCTAGCAGCTCCTCTGGGAAAACGCACTGCAAAGATACCCAAGTTGTCTAAATAAGGAATAAGCTATGACTGGAGCCCCAACACTTTGTAAACACCCTGGGAGCTGTAGATAATCCAAAGGGTAAAGAGATGAACTGATAATGTGACCTAGACACAGAATCTGAGAAATTTCCTTAAGCCTATGGGTAACAGAATGTAGTGACACATCTTTTAGATCTAATGTTACCATAAAACTCTATTGGGGATGAGATGTAACAGATTCTAAAGGGTCAACATCCTGAAAGTTTGTACTTCCACATACAGGTTTACAAAGGAAAGAACTAGAATAGGTCTCCAAGTGGGCTGTTTCTTTGGTACCAGAAACATTTTAGACAATAAACCTTTGCTCTCTTTGATCTAAAGGCACTGGTTCTATGACTGAGTAAAAACTATTGGTTCTGACAATGGGAAGGAACTCCCCTGAAAGGAGGTATTTGTAACAGAACCCTTCACCTATGACACCATTTCAACTAAAGCCATCTCTTACACAGGGTTGTCGTAATATCACTGTGTATAAGTACCAGTTACTCTGAAAGTCTCTGTAGGATGAGCCAAGTAGGTGTGGTACACAGACATACTGTTCCTAAACTTTTGTATTCAGAGCTAAACATATGCTAAAAATAGATGGCAGCAACAGGATGATACTTAAACCTTGCTGGCCCCACTGGCCTCTCTGGCCCCAACAGACAGACACAATCAATGCATCTTCTGTGTTTATACATCCTGACCTACACAAGGAATTTATATATATATATATATATATATATATATATATATATATATATGTTTATTTATACATGTTTATATGTTGTTTTATGAAATTTTGAGACCTGACTTTTTGTGTTTTTATACTCATATTATATATATATTATTTATTATTTTTTTTTTTTATGTTTTATGTGTCATTTGCTCATTTGTAGTCTTTTTGCACGTTTGTTTCATTGTATAATAAGAGTGTAGTTTAGCCCTATATGGTGCCTTTTAAAACATTATTGACAGTGAAATGAGCAGTTAATTGTCAGATTCTTATTGGTTACACCTGATATGAGTGTATTTAAATAGTTTGTGTCTTTGTAGTTATCTGGTCTGATGAAGCTAAAGCAGTGAAAGCGCTTACCTTGTCGACAACAATAAAGCAGCTCTGTTTTTTATACTACTGTTATAGTCATTCATTTATGTCCTTTCAGTGACTGTTATTTGAGGAGATTACAGCGTGTACTTTTTGGATTGTGGACTTTGGACTCTGTTATATGCCTGGTTCCTTCCTTTGCTCATTGTTATTTCTTCTTTATTAGTTTTTTGTTTGTTTTCACTGAAGAGTCTTAAAATGTGAGATAGGTTCAGATGGAGATGAGAAGTAACTATTTAACAGATCAATCTGCCAAACATTACTGTGTGCATGTCAGTAAAATGTTGGAAATACATATTCAAAAGAACTATCATGTATAACAGGTGGGAGTAATAGCTTTCTCATATAATAGTTAAGCTGTCCACATTATTATGAAATGTAGATAGCATTACACTTATAGACAAAATGCATTGAATTACAAAATAAATGTAGGGTGCAAATAGCACTATTACAGAGACATGTGGACAGAGATGAGCATTTAAATTTGAAAAAAAATTACTTCAGGGTGGGCAATAAGCAGAACATAAAGGTCAAAGGAAAAGGGAGGGGTAACAATACTGATTTCTAGGGAGGGTCCAATAGTGTCAGAAGAGAGTAAAAAAGACAATAATGGTAGATTAATGGTACTGGTAAGGAAGGAGAATTATGCAGGCATGTTATCTATATTCAACCCAAAAATGTATTTATAAATAGCTTAAGAGAATTTTGGGAGAATATCAGCTTTCAGCAGGTAAAATTATTTATGGGTGGAGACTGGAACATGATTTGCAATAGTGAGTACATATCAGGGGGATCTAGAAGGGAAAATAAAAGGGAGAATAGACTTCTGAAGAAATATATGAGAATATTTGGAATGGAAGAAATGCAATTAAGTAACAGGAACTCAGACCCTTTAGCACAATGATTCAGATGACAAAAGAGAAGGGTTGTTGTCAAACTCAGGGAGTCTATGACATGAAAACTAACCAGAAATCTTATAAAGGTATTAAACATATTTCAGAAAATTTATGAACATTTGCATAAAGCAGAGGAAAGCAGAAAACAAGAACAGGTACCAATGTTAACACTTAAGGGAAGACATAATTATGCCAATGTTAAGAGGAAAATAAGGGTCAACAATTAATAGCCAAGAACTTCTAAGATGGCTTGTACACTGATCAACAGGTTGATTAGAGCTCTCCCAATGTAAAAACAAAACAAAAAACTTTAGAAAACAGCCAGCAAAAGACATTTATTTAAATAAAATTCATATAATGGTTAGTCACTATACTTCCTGGATGTCAGCAAAGAAGAAATCTGGCGAAAACAAGACAAAATAAGCTAGAAAAGGAAAAAAAATAACATTGGTGGGAAAGAACCTTGCAGCTGTTCAGCAAAATCGATTCAGATTTCAATCTCAGTACAGCAGATGGCCTCCAGTAATTTAGAAGAAAAAATAAACCGAATGCATTCATAGGTATTTAAGACTTTCGGCTTTTCCCGGTTAGGGATCGCCACAGCGGAACTCTGGTCCGCTCATGATTGGCATGGATTTTTACGGTGCCGAGTTGCTAGCCCGATGTCCAACCTTCAACAAAGGCACGCCCACTCACGCTCGCACCTACCTGCATGTCTTTAACATCAGGCGCTCCAGCAGAGAATCGAACAGGAGAAAGTACAGTTGCGTACACTTACCATAAATGTAGATGTTAGAGTGTATTCACTGTTGCACACATTACATTTGGGTAATCTGCTGGCAGGTTGCCCAGAGTCGGCCTGATTAACAAAGGCTTGGGTCCTGTGTCGGTTGCTGTCCCTTCTTCCATGACGTCAGGTTGTCAACGGTACAAACATGCAGTGTTTCATTGCTGCAGTCATTACATTTGGGTAGATCCCCAAAGCTATGGTTGGGAGGAGGAAATTACAAAGCATTAGGACCAGCTATAAGGCCCTGCAAGACAGCAGTGGCAAAGCCAGCTCTGGATTTAGAGAAAAGTGGTAAATGATAATGTCTGGTGAAAGTATGAATTGAGCTCCAGGTAGCAGCTTCAAAAATATCCCTGGTAGGAACACCTCTGAGAAAGGCTGTTGAAGTAGATGCAGCCCTGGTGGAATGGGATCTGATCCCTGGGGGATAGTTTTTCCATGGTGCTTATAGCAGAAACAAATAAAATGGCTTATCCATTTGGAAATGGTTTGCTTTGAAATAGCCTTTCCCTCTGTCCCTGCAGCAAATGCTACCAGAAATTGTTCAGATTTTCTTTGAGATTTAGTCTTGTTCAAGTAAAATCTAAGTTGTCTGTGTACATCTAATGAATGCAGAATCTGGTCCCCCTTGTTCTGTGGATTGGGAAAGAAAGTTGGCAAATGAATGGTCTGATTAAGAGCCACACTGGATACCACCTTGGGCATAAAGGATGGGTTGGTCCTGAGAGATACCCTGTCAGCATGAAAAAATGATGACAGGCTTCACTGCCATAAGAGCCTGTAATTTGGAAATCCTTCTAGCTGAAGTGACTGCTAAAAGGAAAGCTGTTTTCCAGGACAGAAATTTTAAGTCTGCAGTAGCAGCTGGCTCAAAAGGAGGGAGAGTGAGTTTCTCCAATAAAAAATTAAGGTCCCAGGCAGGGGTTGAGCTCTCCTGGGTGGTCTTACGTTTTTGGCCCCTCTGAGATACTGTTTTAGCAGAGGATGAGAGAAGAGGGGAGGTTCTGTGTTGTTGTTGTGTCTTTCGGCTTTTCCTGGTTAGGGGTCACCACAGCGGAACTCCGGTCCGCTAGTGACTGGCAGCAGATTTTTATGTGCCGAGTTGCCAGCCCTGACACACAACCCTCAAACAAAGGTACGCCCATTCACGCATATCTCCACACAGAAGACACTCTAGCTGAGAATCGAACAGGACAACGTCTTACTGTGAGGCGACAACGCCACCGCAACACATTCTGTGTTGTAATGAGCTGAAATGGCTGAGGCATGGATTTTTCTGGAAGAAAACGACAGGCCCTTGTGAAGCATCCCAGTTAAGTATTCCAAAATCTGAGGAATGTTGGGCACTGCTGTGCTTATCCCTTGAGATTGATTCCAGGCATAGAATCTTTTCCATTTGTCAGCATAAGATTTTCTAGTACTAGGTCTTCTCGCCTCCAAAATGACATCCATCACAGGTTTGCTGAGGGATGCTAAGGGTGAATTTAGGTGATTAGCCACGCTGCAAGATTCAAAGTTTGGAGCTGAGGGTGCAGAGTTTGGTTGTTCTGCTGAGACAGTAAGGAAGGTGTCTGAGGCAGGTGCCAAGGTGAAATGTGTGACACACTGCGCAGGAGTGGGTACCAGTGTTGGCAAGGGCAGTCTGGAACAATCAAAATCATTTTTGGTTTGTCCTGTTTGACTTTTAGTAGAACTTAGGAGAGCAGAGGGGGAAAGGCATAGACTGATAGGTTTTTCCAGCTGAAGGACAGAGCTTCCACTTTCCAGGCTTTTTTGTGATGAGTTCTTGCGCAAAATTTGTCCAACTGACAGATCTTTTTGCCTCACCCCAGAACTATGTCTGGGCTCCCCCATTTGCGTGTCAACATGTTGAAAATCTGTGGTTCCAGCTTCCATTCATGTGGGTCCATGAGATTTCTGCTTAGTTTGTCTGCCAGAGTATTCAGCTTTCCTGGCAGGAATTGAGACTGTAGTTGTACTTGATAGCTCAAGGCCGTGTTCCACAATGCCATGGCTAGTCTGCAGAGGGGGTAGGAGTGTGTACCCCCCTGCTTGTTTATGTACCACATAACCGTGGTGTTGTCCATCTTTATCAGTAATTGTCCTGGATGAAGGTAGTCCTTGAAGGCTGTCAGTGCATTCTGTACAGCTAGCATTTCTTTTTGATTTATATGAAGGTGCATTTGATTTGTGCTCCATTTTCCCTGAATGCACTTACCTGCCAGATGAGCACCCCATGCATAGTCTGATGCATCTGTAGTTAGGGTTTGGGAGGCAGGGGGTGGCGTGAAAGGCTGTCCCTTGTTCTGGTGGCAGGCCTCTGCCCACCATAGGAACTCTAGGTGCAGGCAAGGTATGATAGGAATCATTGTTTCCAGGCTGTGACAATGCTGACTCCATAGACATTTTAAATACCACTGAATTTCCTCATATGCAGTCTTGCATATAGAATTAGAAGAATGCAGGAGACCATTTATTTACATTTGTTGACCGGGAGTGTCCGACTGGACGTAGGTCCATTTTCAGCGGAGGTTTGGGGAGAAAAGCTCCACAGTTAAAATAAACAGACAGTAGCATTGGATTACATAACGATTAACATAGCAATTAATTACAAACATATTTACAGATGAAGAACATAGTACATCAGTAGACAACTAGAATCTTTATCTGCGAAGTACATAACAGACATTAACAGATGTTACAAGAAGTTGTTGCTGCTGTATAATAAGTACTAGGCTTACGAGCATCTGAGCTTGCTATAATCAAGGTAGTTAGTGGGATGGAAAGAAAGGTAGTGGTTGGATGGGGTGGTTGATATTAGAGTGGGAGTTGCATGGGCATAGCCAGTATGTTTTTAGGTGCGCTTTTAGTAAAGTTTTAAAGTGGGTGCATGATGGTATGGAGGTAATTGTGGGTGGGAGAAAGTTCCATAATATGGCTATGGCGCAAGAGAATAGTGCTTCACCGGCAGAGTTATTGGCTTTAGTGATCTGCAAGTGATTTCTGTTGCTGGATCTTAGTGGTCTGGTGGTGCGATAGGATTGGAGTAGATTCTGGAGGGATGGGACATTTAGTGCCTTGTGAAAAGAAAAAAAACCCACGAAAAACTAAAAAACCACCGCCAAAAAACCACTTTATTAACTCCACGAATAAAACAAGTAAAAAGTAAACAGTCTTTAAGCGTGCAGTAACTCATACACTTTTCGTCGCCTATAGGTCAATTTAGTGGATGGTTTACTAGTTTGTGGGTGAGTGAGAGCTGATACAATTGAAGGAGGTGAGGGAGTTCAAGCCAGCCCAGTTCAGCAAGTCAGAGACAGTGGTGACTACGGTAGGATGCCCCTGTGGCAAATTTGGAGATTTTGTTTGTAGCAGGTCTCTAGCTTGTTTAGATCGCATTGCCTTAGGTTGGTATATATTGGAGAGCCATAAAGCAGGGTGGAGATAAGGTGGGAATTTGCTACTGAAATCTTTGCTGCTTTGGTGAGAAGTTACTTATTTCTGTATAACGCTCCTAGTTTTTTGTGGACTTTTTTTTATGGTTATGGATATGTGAATGTCAAATTTTAGTTTATTGTCTATTTCCACTCCTAGCAATTTGGTGTGTTCAATTGGGTATATAGTGGTGTTGTCTTTTGCTGTGATGTTAAAGTGAGAGTTGTTTTGAGTATGTTTGGTGGGTTGGAAGATGAGTAATTTAGTTTTGTTTGGGTTGAGTATTAATTGGGCATCTGATAACCAAGTTTCAACAGAGGAAAAGGCTTCCTGTGTGACTTTTTGCAGTTTGGGTAGGGACTGGGCTGGCAGATGATGGTTGAGTCATCTTCATATTGTATGAGTGTGCCATGTTTGGTGGCAGAGGCTAGATTACTGGTGAAAACAGAGAAGAGTAGGGGTCCAAGGATGGATCCTTGGGGTACACCTATGGAGACAGGTAGTTGGGGAGATATGTCATTCTGCCATACAACGGATTGTTGGCAGTCAGACAGGTAACTCTGAAACCAGTTGGTGAGTGATTGAGAGAAGGATAGGTTATTGAGGACAGAGAGGAGTTGTTTGTGTGGGACCATGTCAAATGCTTTAGATAGGTCTAGGAAAGTAGCAGAGGAGATAGCCATTGTATTTATGCTGAAGGATAGTGTTAGTAAAGGACAGTAAGGCAGTGGTGGTGCTATGGTTTGGTCGGAAACCATGCTGAGTATTGGGAAACAGGTTGTTAGTAAGGAGGTAGTCTGAGACCCGAGAGTGTATGCATCTCTAGTATTTTGGAGAGTGGAGAGAGAATAGCTATGGGGCGGTAACTGGTTAGTTCTGTGGAGGGGCCGCCTTTGTGGAGGGGAATTATATGTGATACTTTCCACAGTGTGGGAACATAACTTTCTGACAGAGATCAATTAATCAAGATGGATACTGGGTAGGCCAGAGCATCAGCTGTGATTTGTAGGTATTCACTTGGGAGGTTGTCTGCTGCTAATTTGGTGGGCTTAAGTTTAGTTAAGAGTTTTTTTTTAAGTTGGAGGTGAAAAAGAGAAGGCAGTGGGGAGATTACTAGTTGAAGGTGTGGGTTGGAGGGGAGGGGGGGTTGTGTTGTTTAGCTAGTGATAGTATGGTTTCTGTGAAATGTGTGGTGAATGAGGTAGCAATATTTTCGGAAGAGTGAGGGATGTTAGGAGGAGGGGTACTGACTTTACCTGGGTGGAAGATGGAGTTTATGGAGGACCAGAATTTTTTGGGGTTGTGTTGGGAGGAGTCTAGGGCAGATTGGTAGTATTGGACTTTGTCCTGTTGCATTAGCTTTTTGACTATTGCGTAGCTCTAGGAATTTCTGTCTAGTTGATGGGGTTTTGGTTTTGTGCCAGTGCTCCCAGGCTTTATCCCTTTTTTCATTTCTGACTTAGTGGTTTTCTGTAGCCATGGGGAGGATTGTGCTTTGGTTCTGGAAAGTCTTATGGGGGCATGGTAATTAAGGATGCTCAGGAAGGTAGTATTAAAAAAATTCAACTGCGTCGTCAAGACTGAGATACTTTAGAGGATGCCAGTTGCATTCTTTGAGGGATGAGATGAATGTGAGTGGGTTTAAAGTTTAGTTTTTTACTTACCTGACTGTAGATGACAGGTTTAGCTTGGTAGGTATTTTTTGAGTAGGAATGTTGGGGAGTGATCACTGAGGCTATCTGATAAGCATCCTGTTATATATGACTGGAGGCTCTTACTGACTAGTATCCAATCCAGGGTAGTGTGCTTGCTGGAGTTTTTATTTATCCTGGTTGGCAATTGGACTAGTTGGGTGAAGCCATGAAGGTTTACATGATGTGTTGGATGGTTGCCAGAACAGGATTGCCAGTCAATATTGAAATCACCTAAAATTATAGTTTCTTGGGGGAGATGGCGGGTAGACCAGCTGAGGAGGTTTCTAGTGGAGGGATGTTTTGGCCAGGTGGGAAGTAGCATCCAATTACGTTGATGGTTTTGTTTTGATTTATTTTGAGGTTGGTATATATTACTTCTTCATTGCCTATTTGTGGAGGTGATGATTTTAAGATCTGGATGTTTAGATGCTGTTTAAATATTATAGCTACACTGAGTCCTTTCTTGTTTAGCCAGTCTACTCTTAGTATGCCGTAACCGGTAGGGAGTATTTACTCACTGGTAATGTGAGGTTTTAGCCAGGTTTCTGTCAGGATGACTATATCTGGGGAGTACAAGTCTATGGTGGCGGGGAGTTCATGGACTCTGGTGGACATACTTCTAATATTTAGGCTTAGGAGAAGGAAGTCACTGCCATGAACCCCAAGGCTTGCCGTATTTGCCTTGCAGAAAGCAGGGTTTTTGTGGCCACCTGTCTGAAGTAAGTCACCAAATGAATTTGCTTTTCTGGCGTAAGGAAAGCCATCTGGGCAGTTGTATTCAAGCTTGCACCCAGAAATATAATTTTCTGAGAGTGTACCAGTTGTGATTTCTTTTAGTTTATAGTGTACCCTAGACAAGTTAGAACCCTTTTTACAAACGCCAGATGTTTTAAAAGAATGTCCTTGTTTTCTGCCTGAATCAGACAATCGTCCAGGTATGGATATATTTGAATATTTCTTCACCTGCAAAACGCAATAACTGGAGCCAGGCACTTTGTAAAGATCCTGGGCGCAGTAGATAAACCAAATGGCAGTGCAGAGAACTGGTAATGCAAATAGCCTGCCATGAAGCGGAGGTATCTTCTGCAAGATTCCCTGATTGGGATATGCAGGTAAGCCTCTTTTAAATCTAGAGTTGCCAACCAGGCATCTTTGCCTAGCATAGGAAGTAACTGGTGAAGAGTCAGCATCTTGAATTTTGGAATGTCCAGAAAGGTGTTTAGAGTAGATAAGTCTGGAATTGGACGCCATGATTTGTCTTTTCTTGGTACCAGAAAAGTCTTGAATAGAAACCTTGTCCCTTTTCCTCTTCTGGTACTAGTTGAATAACCGCCATGCTCACGAGGAAAAGTACTTGTTTTTGGGCCTCTTCTCACTGATTTGGGGGCAGGTCTTGCCATCCGTTTGGAGTTGGCAATGTGTGGAAATGAAATCTGTATCCCTGGGATACTACATTTAAAACCCATTTGTCCTGGGTTATAAGTCGCCAGTGTTTTGCATGAAGAGCCAGTTTTCCCTCCAAAGGGGCAGCTAAAAGGTAAGTGCTTGGTAAGTGTAAAAGGAAGTCACTGAGACTGTTTACCAAAGGGAGGTGTCTTGTTGTTTCCAGATTTGGAGGAGGAGGCACCCCATTGCTTTGTTCTGAAAGTCCCTTGGGACTTAAACCAGGTGTGTTTGGAATGTCTGGGTTTGACTTGAGTGGCTCTCGAAGGAACTGGAAAGGACCAGTTCTTAGTAGGCCAGTGTTTACTAAATCTTGGAGGCTGCACTTGTAAGAAATCTTTCACAGTTTGCATAGATTTAGCTTTACCTTCCATCTTTTTTAGAACTTCTTCAGCCTTTTTACCAAAGAGACAGTTCCTGTTGTAAAGGAGCATCCAACAATTTTGCTTTAACATGATCAGGCAGAGATTGCTCTGAGCCAAGCATGCCTTCTTAGCACAGACCCAGTTACAGCAGCCCTGCAATAGGCCTCCAAAGAATCAAAACCACATTGCAAAGTATGTTTTCCAACTTGTTCAGCTGAATGCAATAGATCCTGTAAATCTTTATTTTCCACACAGTCAGAAATCAACATCATTTTCTCTTTAAGAAGTCCCATGATATGTTGCTGATATTTTAGCATATGGAATTGACAGTTTAAAGCCCTGATTGCCAAGGTCGCAGAAGTGTAGACCTTCTTACCCCATCTATCCAGTGCCCTGGAATCTCTATCAGAAGGGGTAGGATTTTTAGCAGTAGAAGCCTTAATGACCTTGGGGCCCTGAGAAATGGTTTCAGGATCCGCAACAGGATTTTTGAAAAGGAATTTGTGGGAGTCAGGAACCCTGTAGTATCTGTCTGGCTTACAAGGAGCCAGAGGCAGAGAATCAGGAGCCATACTAGATTCTGAGAACACATCATCAACAATGTCTAGAACAGGAGGTATAGCCAAAGGCCTACGTACGCTGGGGAAGAAGGAAATCCCTAAGCCTCTTTTTAGATTCAGAAAAATCCTGACTTTCTCAGTGGAACACCCTTAAGGTATGTAAAGTTTCCCCAAAAGAAAAATCCTCAGGGGGAGAAGCAGAAGGAATGGAATCCTCTGAATTAGAGTCCTCTTAAGTAGGTATAGACAATTCCCGTTCATTAGAAGAGTCAGAAGAAATTTAATCCTGTTCAGAAGATTCATAGTCAATTTCTTGCCCAGGCTTCTTAGAAGGGAGGGGGCTGGCTACACCTGATGTGAGTAATTAAATCTTCAGCCATTTTGATCATTTGTTTTTTAGGCATAGGGGCCTGTATATGTGCATAGGTGTTGGTTTTTTAGACATAGTTTGAGATTTTGGCCTTAACATTAAAGATGGGGTCGGTTTAATATACAAATCGGTAGGCCTGAAAACACCCTCAGAAGCCGGTGCCTGCACAGCGGCTCCGGACCCATCCAAGGTAGAGACATCCACGGTTTCATAACTGAAGCATCTCGCGGCATACTGGACTCCGAATGGGTCTCAGTAGAGGCCTGTGAATCAGAAGTAGCGAGTATCAGGGGCTGCGAAAGCATTTCACAGAGTACCGGCGAACTGGCGACTGGCTTAGGAGAAGCGTCGTCAGCAGTTTTGGACCTCAACGGCCTGTCTTTGTCTTTTTCTTTGCGTTTTTTAGGTATTCCGGTAGTCGGATTGCTAACAGACGTCATTTCTGGATAATTAAAGCGCGAGCCAAAATATTTAGAAGCAAAAATGTACCGACGATGGATAGTGCATTGATTAAATAAAGCACAGAACCGACAGCAAGGTACGTCGTAGTCAGGGCCTAGGCAAGAAATACAATACAAATTAAAATCCTTATGCGTTATTTGCTTCCCACAATTAATACAATTATTAACTTTTACTGACATCGGAAAGGAGCAAGAAAAAGATTCCTCAACGGGGTACTTAGCTTTTTATTGAAGACTTCAGATCTGAAACTTGAAAACGAAAATTTCAGGAGTCAGCCGACCGGCACTTGCGAATTGCTTCTGCTTCGGGCACGGCGCAGCAAGAAAGACTGATGTAATGGCATCGGCTGCATATTTTATACCCTTGACGACCTGATGTCATGGAAGAAGGGACAGCAACTGATGTGGGACCCAAGACTTTGTTAATCAGGCCGACTGAGGGCAACCTGCCAGCAGATTACCCAAATGTAATGACTGCAACAGTGAAACACGAAGAACATCCTCTTGCTGTGAGGCGACAACGCTAGCCGCTGCACCACCGTGGCCTCTTCTAGTCCAAAATGCACCAGCCACAAGCAACCCTACACTCTTGAAAATGACAGCATAACCACACTGATTTTTACATGACATTTAAGGGTGCTGTAGACATCCACTCCATGTGCTACAAATCATCTGAAAGGCAATAATTACTTCTTAAAAATCACAAGTGTTTACAGCAATGTTTACAAGGAATATGCTGACAAAATAAGACATACTGGACCAAAGTTTACTTAAGAAGAGATGTTTTCACAAAACACTGCTTCCATTGCCCAACATGTAGCCAGGAAAGGGTTATAAAGCTGTAAGCCCCACAAAGAAACCAGTTACTACAAGATGGTGCTTTTGTCTATCAACGTATAGCGAATACAGCCACTAATGCAAAAGCAGAAATACGGTTTCTAAACTGAAACTTGAAGTTACATTTGAACTGCTGTAGTTCAAAGATCAGAAGAACTACAGATCAAGCAATTAAGCCTCTGGAAAGCACATGCCTGAGTACAATAAGACTACAAAACAAAAATAGTAACCTTATCAACAAAGTCCCATGAGAGACTGTCTAATGGCACAGTTCTGAATCTTCCTTCTCCAAAATGTGGATCACTGCCCATTTGTTCAACATTATGACAGATAAAATGTGGAACAAATACCAAGAACTTACTATACTTCAACTAAGAAGCTCACAAAATCATTAAAGTGGGTCATTTATACTTATAAAAAGTTATTTTGATGAATGAATACATTTCAGCGTTATTTTCCAAGGATGTTAATAAAAAGAAAAATCCTTCAAGATGAATGTGCGACAGACACTTTCAACGTGGAACAGTGAGGAATGTGCACACTTAAAACTTAAAATAATAATAAGTTATGTACTCACCATAACGTTCCATCTGAGTAGGTAGCTTCATTTGTCTGCAACCTATGGGTCTTGGATCCGAGCCGGCAACTTGTTTCATAGCTAATGGATCCGAGCTCCTAGATCCTCCCCTCACCCATAATCCCCTGCCAACCCTCCATGACCTCAGATCAAGTTTGCCCCTCAATATGTACCCAAAAAGGGTATTCCAACTTACACAGATCCGCTGAAGGCCAGGGGGAAGGAGGGGGGGATGGTTGCAGACAAATGAAGCTACCTACTCAGATGGAACGTTATGGGGAGTACATAACTTCTTAATCTGAAGTAGGGACTTCATTTGTCAGCAACCTGTGGGACAGAGTCCACAGCTACCTGAATCATGGGTGGCCATCATGGAAGGATACTGCGGAGCACCGCAGAGCCAAAGGATGCTCTCCCTCTAGAAATCACGTCCAGTTTGTAGTGGTTAATAAAGGTATGAGATGAGGCCCAAGTGGCTGCCGAACAAATATCATCCAATGGAACTCTAGATTTGAAGGCTGCAGAAGTAGAGATGGAACGACTGGAATGTGCACAAACTCCTTCAGGTGCGGGTCTCCCAGAAGCTTGGTACGTTAACAGGATACACTGTGAAATCCAGCATGATAGAGAGATTTTTGATATTGCTTTCCCCAAATTAAATTTGGCAAAGGAAATGAACAGCTGGTCGGATTGTCTGTGACCAGCTGTTCTATGAGTATAAAAACGTAGCTGCCTATGAACATCTAATGAGTGCAGCTTGTACTCTGCTTTATTCTGATATTTAGGAAAGAAAACCCGGTAAATTTATGGATTGATTATTGGTTTCTGATGCTATTCTGGGAAGGAAAGAGGGCTTGATCCCGAGGTGCACTCTGTCTGGATAAAAGATCAAATAAGGAGGCTTCACAGAAAGAGCTTGAAGCTCCAAAACTCTTTTCGCAGAAGTAATGGGTTAAAGGAATGCTGTTTTCCAGGACAAGTATTTGAGATCTACTGAAGCAATAGGTTCAAAAGGTGGAGCAGTCAGGGCTTGAAGAACTAGTGAAAGATCCCAAGGTGGTACGGCTTCTTTTATAGGGTGTCTAAGCAAGAAGGTGCCCTTGAGAAAGGTTTTACACAATTTGGCCAACATCAAGGGTCCTGTGTCATGTCCCACATGGTAATGGGAGATGGCAGCCAATTGCACTTTGACAGTTGAGCAACTAGCGCCTTCCTGAAAAAGTTCGGTTAGGAAGTCTAATATGGATGGAAGAGGAGCCGTAGTGGGATCTAGATTATGATGCTCCGCCCAGACGGAGAAACGTTTCCATTTACTGCAGTACACTTTCCTGGTGGAGGGCTTATGCGCTGCCACAAGGATGGCTTTGACTGGTGAACAGATACCGAGAGTCCTAACTAGGAGTGGAACTGGAGCAACCAAGCCGTCCACTTCAGATTGTCCAGATTTGGGGTTGGTAAGTCCGACGGATGGGAGATAAGATCCGGACTGGGATCCAGAATCCAAGGGGGATTCACTAGGTGAGACCATAGGTAAGGGAACCAAATTTGCCGAGGCCAGAATGGGGCAATGAGGATCATCCTGCTCCCCAACCGCGAGGCTTTCTGTAAGAGTTGCAGCATCAGGGGTAGAGGAAGATAGGCATAAAGTAGACCGGGTGGCCAAGCATGCACCAGAGCATCTCTTGGGGTTCCCCTGGAGAGGGAATCAGAGTGAAGAAATTGCCACATTTGGTGTTTGAGGGAGAGGCAAAAAGATCGCAGCAGGGTTGCCCCCATATTGCGAATATCTGCTTCGCTACTAGTGGGTTGAGAGACCACTCATACCGGGTAAGAAGGGTGCGGCTGAGTTGGTCCGCTAGGATGTTGGCCCACCCCGGAATGTGCGTTGCAATCAGAAAGCGGCTGGTGGAAATCGCCCATTCCCACACTCGCATGGCTTTGCGGCATAGAGGGTAAGACCTGGTTCCCCCTTGTTTGGTGATGCACCAGACAACCGACATGTTGTCCGACTGAATTGCAATCGTTCCTACGGGGAGGAGATTCTGAAGTGCTTGCAATGCGTACAGCACCGCTCTCATCTCCAGAACGTTGATATGCAGGGAGATCTCTGTATCATTCCACATGCCTTGGATGGTCCTGCCTGAATAATGCCCCCCCCACCCGAGGCGGGAGGCATCCATGGTCACCGTGGCGAGAGGGGGAGAGGTGCAGAAGGGTCGGCCCGTATGGAGGTCCGGAGCATGGAGCCACCATAATAGAGCCCTCCTGCAAGCCTTGCTGATAGCAATGGGGTGATGGAGAGGAAATGACAGAAAGGACCATTGTACTAGAAGGGTCCATTGCAGTACCCGCATGTTCAGATGGGCGCATGGAATGAGCGTTATCGCTGCCGCCATGGAGCCCAGCGCCCTCAGGACCAATTCTGCCGGAGGGGTCTCTGATTGGAGGATAGCCCGCACATGAAGTTGCAAATTCCGTAGTCGTTCCGACGTCAGAAAGGCTCGTAGATCTCTGGTGTCTATTCTGGCTCCTATGAATTCTATGACTTGTGTCGGGGCCAGAAGGGATTTGTCGGCATTGATGGTGATGCCTAACTGTGGGGCTAGGTGGAGAAAGAAATCTCTGGCTGAGCAAAGTAGATGCCTTGTTGGGGCGGTCAGGAGCCAGTCGTCCAGGTACAGGAAGACCTGTATTCCCTGGAGTCTCAGGTGGGCCGCAATTACTGCTAATACCTTGGTGAACACCCTGGGGGCTGTAGTGAGGCCAAAGGGAAGGACCCTGAATTGGTAGTGACTGGCTCTCAGCCGGAAGCGGAGGAAACTCCTGGATCGTCTGTCCATTAGAATGTGGTAGTACGCATCCTTGAGGTCTATAGAGCACATCCAATCATTCTCCCTTAGTAGGGGAGAATAGACTGAAGAGTGACCATTCGGAATTTTTCCTTGGTTACCGACAGGTTCAAACGGGACAGGTCTAGAATTGATTTCAAGTCCCCCATCTTTTTGGCACCAAAAAGAACCTGGAGTAGAACCCTAATCCGAGCTGGTCTTGGGGGACGGGCTGGATGGCTCTTTCTTAGCAGCTGCTGAATTTCTGCGGCTGCAGCCTCCCTCTGATTGAGTGGTACATCGGGGAGGTTCTTGAATTTGGGGGCATGAAGTAATGGGATTTTGTACCCTCTGGATATAATTCAAAGCACCCAGCGGTCTGTCGTGATGGACTCCCATGCCACTAGGTGCTCCGAGAAGCGCCCCCCCCCGACTGCCTCCAGAGTGGAGCAGTTGGGCAACCCTTCAGGGCTGCTGCGTGGGCCGGTCAGAGAAAGGTTCTCTGGACCCAAAGATTCTCGGAGCCCCTCTGCCCCTGGGGCGGCGTCCTCCCTGTCCTCCTCTGCTACGGAAGGACTGGTTGTCTGGAGCGGGTTGGGAATGTTGCGATTTCCGGAACCACATCTTCTTCTGACCCTTTTGGTTCTTCGAAAAGGACCACTGGGGAGCAGAGAAGCGGACTCAGATGGCAGACAACGTCTTCCTGTCCTTCTCGCTCTGGACAAGTGTCTCGCAAACCGTTTTGCCAAACAGGGCAGAACCATCGAAAGAGGCGTTCGGAAAGGACGCTTTAAAGGGCTCCGCAAAGTCACAATGATGGAGCCAGGCCTGACGTCTCATGACTAGGCCTGCTCCGCTAGCTCTAGAGGCTCCCTCGGTGGCATGGGACAATAGCCACATAGAGGTATTTGAAATGGATCTCAGAGTGGCCATTCAGGTGGAGTACAATTGTTTGTCCTCCGCCGACATGGACTCAGGGGGGGAGGCAGCGTATTCTTTGATAAGATCCCGCTGCATCCTGATGACATGTGCCATATAGTTCAGAGACCTTACCGAGAAGGTCGCTGAACTAAAAACTCGCTTCCCTAAGCGGTCCATTGAGCGGGACTCCTTGCTCGGTGGATGGACTGAGGAGCTCTCCCGAGCTAGTTTCCTCTTCGTGGCTGCCGCCGTCAACATGGCATCTACGGGGGGACCCTTGCTCCAGTGTGACCGGTCTGCGGGGGGGCTTAGTATCCTGTCCGGGTGTTTGGGTATTGGCTCCACGGTGTCCGGGTCCTTCCACGCCCTGGTGGTAATAAGGTCCACCAAGGGGTCGGCCGGAGGGGACACCCAAGAGGTAGATGGGCCTGCTTCGAATGCCTCCAGAAACACGGACTTGTCGGAGGAAGACTTGGGGGCAGACCACCCACCTCTGATCCTCAGCATCTCCATGATGTCTCCAAAGGAGACATCCTCAGGGGGTGATCTTGGGGAGCCTTCCCCTTCATCCAAGTCCGTGTCCTCAGTTAAGGACTCAGGGGAATCCATGTGCCTTCTCTTGCATGCGGGGCACTTCCTCGGGGGGGGCTGTCCGAGGAGGTCTCGCCAGCAACATCCTGTTCCAATGGAACTGCCTGGGACATTGAAGTAGGCGGTCCCTGAGGCCGGGTGATGGAAGCCTGGCCCAGCAGAGAGAGAGAGAGAGTGCAGGGTGGAGCTGAGACAAGGGCCGGGGGTCGGGATGCTCTCGACGGAGCCCTCTCCACTACATCGAAGGCAGAGGGGGAACCGCTCTCCCTGGGCTCTGAGAGCTGGCTCCCACCCGGATCCGATGAAGGGATCGGAACCGGCGCCGAGACCATCGGATCCGAAGGACCAGTGCGCTCCGATCTGGACGGAGCCAAACGCACACTGAATCCCTCGGATCCGAAGCTCGGGCCACGGCTCTGAGAGGTCGGATCCGACAGACTCGAGGGCAGGGTCGGATCCGAAGTACCAAGTACTGTCGGTGCCGACCCACCCCCGGCTCCGAACGCTCCGAACCCGGGTAGCGGGTCAGAGAAGGTGCAATTGGAGTGAAAAAGAGTGTCGAGCTCCCCCCCGAAGGGGGGGGGGCAAGAGCACCCCCATCTGCAGCTGGGCCTGGATGAATCTTCGCATCATCCGGTCCAAGTCTGCATCAGACATGCTGAATGTTGATCTCGAAGAGGCCACTGAGGCAGGCCTGGAATGCCGCCTTGATGACCTGGAGAAGCAAGGAGATCAGAGCCGAGGAGGAGGAGACCTAGAAGCAGTGGAGGGAGAAGCCCGCTTAGCTGGCGGGGCCGAAGCGGAGGCCTCGGCCCGCCGCTTGTGGTGCTTCTCCCTCCATTTCTCCCTCCTAGCCTCCCTGTCCTCCGGCGCTTTAGCGGGAGTTTGAGTCCCGGCCGAAGGAAGGGGGGCAGGAGTGGCAATAACCACAGCCTGTGGTAGTGCCATGGGAGCAGCGAAGGCCGGAGCCGAGTCCGGGGGCAAAAGTCCCGCCAGGACCAGCTTCGACCTCCGCTCTTTCAGTGCCCTGGGGTTGAATGCTGCACAAATGGTACAGCCTGAGGTGAGGTGTTCAACCCCAAGGCACCGAACGCACAGAGTGTGGCCATCAGCCGGGGAGAGCTTATTGCCAAACTCGGTACATTTAGAAAAAATGGCTTTTGGGGCCTCAGCCATACTTTAAAGAAAAATATGAGTGCTACACAAGCACACAGTCCCCAAAAACACAACACACACACACAAACGACCAGCAAAGGGAGGGAAAAACTATGTAAAAAAAATTTAATATTACAGGGAACCTAACTCTTACACACTTTTTTAAATTAAGGTAGAGAAATTTGACAGAAAAACAGACTTAACTGACGATTTTTTGCTAGAGCTCAAGGAATCCAGCCATCCACAAGCGTGGCAAACTAGATCTGAGGTCATGGAGGGTTGGCAGGGGATTATGGGTGAGGGGAGGAGCTACGAGCTCAGATCCATTAGCTATGAAACAAGTTGCCGGCTCGGATCCGATATCGGATCCAAGACCCACAGGTTGCTGACAAATGAAGTCCCTACTTCAGATGGAATGTTCCTTATAATGAGGTATACTTGAGAGATATGGCTAATGGAAGGTGTACAGCTCACGTAACATAGCTGGAATCTGACACAATAATGGATGACTAATAATGTCATTCAACAGAGCTCGATGGTTACTGCAGTACCTTTACTGTATCCTTAAGACTGACAGACGACTAAACCGACAGAAGATCAATGCCACCATATACCAAGAAAGTACAGTTGTGTACCTACCATAAATGTAGATGTTTCAGTGTATTCACTGTTGCAGTCATTACTCTTGGGTTATCCTGCTGGCAGGCTACCCTCAGTCGGCCAGAATTCCAAAGTCTACATCTGGCATCGGTTGCTGTTGCCTGGGTATAAAAGACTGAGGAAGGCAGTTTTTCTTGCCCCAGATGTCAGGTGCCCCCAAACTGGTAGGCTGAAAAAATATGCCAATAAGTATGCATGCACAAAAATAACATTTCCTTCATCTACAAACAAATACACCACATAGGTTGTACAGGATAGAGAAGTACAGATAAGTCCCAGCAAAGAGAAGGGGGATGGTGGGTGGGTAACCTGGACTGCAACAGTGAATACACTAACATCTACATTTATGGTAGGTACACAGCTGTACTATGTTCATCGTGTTTCACTGTTGCAGTCATTACTCTTGGGTTGAATCCCAAAGCTGAGGATGGGTGGCTGGGCTAAATAGGATTAGGAGTGGCTATGAGGCCCTGCAGAACTGCAGTGGCAAAGTCTGCTCTGGATTTAGAGTAAAGAGGTAAGTGACAGTGCTTTGTGAAAGTGCGCACTGAACTCCAAGTTGTAGCCTCTAAGATGTCTTTGGTTGGTACTCCTCTGAGGAAGGCTGCTGAAGTGGCTGCTGCTCTGGTAGAATGAGGCCTAATGCCCTTAGGCACTGATTTGCCATGTTGAAAATAGCAGAAACGGATGCAATGGCCTATCCATTTAGAAATAGTCTGTTCTGAGATAGCCTTTCCTTGTGATCCTGCAGCATATGACACAAAGTTGGTCAGTCTTTCTGAAAGCTTTAGTTCTGTCCAAGTAGAAGCGTAACTGCTTGTGTATGTCCAAAGAATGCAGAATTTTCTCACTGTTGTTCTGTAGATTTGGATAACAGGTAGGCAAGTGAATGGTTTGGTTGATTGCCACACTGGACACCACCTTAGGTATAAATGTTGGGTTTGTCCTCAGAGAAACCCTGTCTGGATGAAAAATGATGAAAGATTCCACAGCCATGAGTGCTTGTAACTCCGAGACTCGTCTTGCAGAGATTATTGCTAGGAGAAGAGCTGTTTTCCAGGATAAGAATTTTATATCCGCTGTTGAGGCTGGCTCGAAAGGAGGCAGTGCGAGTTTTTCCAAAACATAATTGAGGTCCCATGCCGGAATTGGTGCTCTCTTTGGAGGCCTAATGTTTTTGGCCCCTCTGAGGTACTGCCTTATTAAAGGATGAGGAAAGATAGGTGGGTCCGTATTGTAATGGGCTGAAATGGCAGAGGCATGAATCTTAATTGATGAGAAAGAAAGGCCTTTGTTCAGCATCTCAGTCAGGTATTGTAAAATCTGAGGGATATTTGGTATACTCGTGTCAATGCCTTGTTCCTGGTTCCAAGCACAGAATCTCTTCCATTTTTCTGCATAAGATTTTCTGGTACTGGGCCTCCTGGCCTCCAAGATAACATTCATAACAGCTTTTGAAAGAGGAGTGTTCTGAATGGCTACATTATCCGCCATGCTGCCAGATTTAAGGTCCTGAGTTGGCTGTGCAGGATCCGATTGTTTTGTTGGGTCAGCAAGTGAGAAGTTTGAGGCAATATCCATGCTGGACCTTGAGACAAGCTCTTTAGGATTGGGTACCAGTGCTGGCATGGCCAGTCTGGTGCAATCAGTATAATTTTTGGCTTCTCTTGTCTGACCTTTAGGAGTACCCTGGGAAGGAGAGGCAGTGGAGGAAAGGCATATACTGTTAGATTTTTCCAGCTGAAGGATAGGGCGTCCACTCTCCATGCTTGCTTGTGATAAATCCTTGTGCAAATTCTCTGCAATTGGCAGTTGTGAGGGGAGGCAAACAGATCTATGTCTGGGCATCCCCATTTCCTTGTTATCATGCTGAAGACTTGTGGATCCAGTTTCCTTTCGTTGGGATCCATGAGGTTTCTGCTTAGTTCGTCTGCCAGAGTATTTTTTTTCCTGGCAGGAATTGTGCTTGCAAGTGAACTTGATAAGTCAATGCTGTGTCCCATAAGGTCATTGCTTGTCTGCAGAGGGGCTAGGAATGTGTACCTCCCTGCTTGTTTATGTACCACATGACTGTAGTATTGTCTGTCTTTATCAGTAGCTGTCCTGGATAAAGTAGATCCTTGAAAGCTGTCAGGGCATTTCGAACAGCTAGCATCTCTTTTTGATTGCTGTGAAGATGCATCTGGTTTGCAGGCCATGTGCCCTGAATACATTTTCCTGCCATATGGGCCACCCAGGCATAATCTGATGCATCCGTTGTCAGTGTCTGTCTGGTGGTGGGCAAAGTGAATGGCAGACCCTTGTTGTGGTGACAGGCCTCTGTCCACCATCGAAACTCCTGTTGCAGGCAGGGAATGAGTGTAATTACCATCTCCAGGCTGTGGCAATGCCGAGTCCAAACACTTTTTAGATACCAATGTAGTTTCCTCATATGCAGTCTGGCATATGGAATTAGTAGAATGCAGGATGCCATGAAACCCAAGGCCTGCAGGATTTTCCTTGCAGATAAGTGGGTCTCTGTTGCCAATTTTTTGAATTAAGAAGTCAGTTGTTTTTGTTTGTCTGGCGTGAGATAAGCCATCTGGGCAGTTGTATTTAAGATTGCACCCAGGAATATTATCTCTTGAGAGGGCACTAGTTTTGATTTCTTTTCGTTTACTGTGTACCCTAGGCCAATTAGTAATCTTTTTACAAACGCCAGATGCTTTAGAAGAATGTCTTTGTTCTCTGCTTGAATTAGGCAGTCGTCCAAGTAGGGATATATTTGAATTCCTCTGTCTGCAAAACGCAATTACTGGTGCCAGGCATTTTGTGAAGACCCTGGGCGCAGTAGATAAGCCAAAGGGCAGTGCAGAGAATTGGTAGTGCTTTGAGCCAGCTATGAATCTGAGGCATCTTCTGCAAGACTGTCTGATTGGGACATGCAGGTATGCCTCTTTTAGGTCCAAAGTTACGAGCCAAGCCTTCTTGCCCAGCATGGGCAGTAGCTGCTGTAGAGTCAACATCTTGAATTTTGGAACTTCCAGAAAAGTATTTAGTATAGACAGGTCCAGTATTGGTATCCAGGTTTTGTCCTTTCTGGGCACTAGGAAAAGTCTGGAGTAAAATCTTTGCCCCTGCTCTTGTTGTGGTACTTGTTGAATGGCCCTCATGTCCATGAGGGCTGTAATTTGTTTTTGTGCCTCTGCCCATTAATTGTATGGCAGGTCTGGCATACCTTTTGACCTTGGCAGGGTGTGAAAATGGAACCTGTAGCCTTGGGACACTAAGTTCAAGACCCATTTGTCTTGGGTAACCATTTGCCAATTTGATGAAAAAAGTGCTAGTTTTCCCCCTAAGGGGGCTGCCAAAAGAAAAGTGCTTGGATCTGGCAGAGGAAAGTCACTGGGACTGTTTCCTGTAAAGTTGTGATTTATCTTCTCTGCTTTTGGAGGTAGGAGCACCCCATTGTTTAGGCCTGTATGAGCCTTGGGGCTGAGATCTGCCTCTGGGACGCCTGTATCTGCCTCTTTGTGGTCTGTCTGACACTGGAAAGGACCAATTTTTAGAAGGCCAGTTCCTGCTAAATCTGGGTGGCTGTACCTGTAAGAAATCCTTAACTGTCTGCATGGAGTTTGCTTTATCCTCCATTTTTTTCAACACCTCTTCTGCTTTAGTACCAAACAAAGTATCATGCTGTAATGGAGCATCTAATAATTTTGCTTTAACATGATCAGGCAGATTCTGTTTCTTTAACCAAGCATGCCTTCTAATAACAGAACCTGTAACAGCGGCCCTGCAAGAGGCCTCCAGTGAATCATAACCACATTGCAAAGTATGCTTTCCCACTTGTTCAGCTGCATGCAATAAATCCTGCATTTCCTTGTTCTCTGAACATTCAGTATTTGTCAACAATTTCTGTTTAAGCAGTGACATTAAATATTGCTGATATTTAAGCATATGAAACTGACAATTTAAAGCCCTTACAGCCAAGGTAGCAGAAGTGTAAACTCCCCCCCCCCCCATCTGTCCAGAGCCCTAGAATCCCTATCAGAGGGGACAGGGTTTTTTGCAGTGGAAGCTTTGACCCCTTTGGGACCCTGAGATATAGTTTCTGGGTCAGCAGCAGGGATTTTATATAGGACTTTAAGAGAATCCGGGACCCTGTAGTATCTGTCTGGCTTAGCAGGTGCAGGGGGTAAAGAGTCAGGGGACAGGCCGGACTCTTAAAATACATCATCTACAATGTCTAGAACAGGTGGAATAGCAAGGGGTTTGTGCTGAGGAAGTAGCAGAAAGTCTCTGAACCTTTTCTTAGATTCAGAATAATCTTGGCTCTCCCAGTGGAAATGCTCCCTCATGGTATGCAGGGTTTCCCCAAAAGAATAATCCTCAGGAGGAGAGGCTGAAGGAATGGATTCTTCAGCATCAGAGTCCTGATAGGGAAGCATGGAATAATCCTGTTCAGACGAGGAATCAGAGGAAATAGAAACCTGATCAGAAGAATCCTACTTTGTCTCTTGCCTAGGCCTCTTATCAGGAGGGGGATGGGAACCCCTGATCAAAGTAATTAGGTCTTCGGCCATTTTGAGCATCTGTTTTTAGGCATGGAAGTCTGAGTAGGAGAATGCTGTACTTGTTTCTTTGTCTTTAGAGCTGCTTTAGTCTTTGAAGCTGAAGATGGCTTAACATATAGTTGTGTAGGTCTGAAGACACCCTCAGAAGCAGATACCTGCTCAGCGGCTCTGGACCCATCTGAGGGAATGATTTCTGAGTGTCCAATACCTTGAGTATCCAGAGGCCCAGTCGGCTCCACGTGGGAGTCGGAAGCGTTCTGTGGCTCTGAGGTAGCGGGAGCCAGGGGCTGCGAAAGCGCCTCACTGAGAACCGGCGACTGGCCTAGCGGAGGTCTCGTCATCAGTTTTGGACCTCGGATGCCTATCCTTTTCCTTGTCCTTGCGTTTTTTGTAAATTCCGGTCGGCGGCTGTTCAGACGGCATTATATAATTAAATCTTCGGCCAAAGTAATGAAATGCAAAATCGAACCGATGCTTAATAGTGCGTTGGTTAAATCTAGCACAAAACCGACAGCTAGCAACGTTGTGATCAGGGCCTAGGCAAGGAATACAGTAAGAGTGAAAATCCTTATGAGGTATTTGCTTCCCACAAGAAATACAATTGTTAACTTTTTCTGACATAGATCTGGAGCAAGAAAAAAAGTTTACCCAATGGGGTACTTAGCTTTAATGAAAACTTTGGTTCTGAAATTCAGATTTGAAAATCTCAGGAGTCGGCCAACCGACACTTGTGAACTGCTTTTGCTTCGGGCACCGCGCGGCAAGAAAGACTGAAGAAAATGGCGTTGGCTGCATCTTTTGTACCCCTGGCGCACTGACGTCAGGGAGGAGGCGACAGCAACCGACGTCGGACCTAGACTTTGGAATTCTGGCCGACTGAGGGTAGCCTTCCAGCAGGATAACCCAAGAGTAATGACTGCAACAGTGAAACACGATGAACATCAGATAAACACTGAACCCCATAAATGATGGATGAACAATTCCAGATCTCCAAAAGAGCTGGTGGAAGACTTAAAGGACCACTATGGGCAAATTATTAAAAAAAAAACCTTTTTTTTTTATCTTGTCATGAACTAATGCTATGTCAAGAATCTAAATGGGAACACTCAGATCTGCTCTGAGTTACAGCACAATGGCACTAAATATATAGAACCAACTGATATTGCCAACATCCTAGCAAATAG
This sequence comes from Protopterus annectens, assembly GCF_019279795.1. NCBI lineage: Eukaryota > Metazoa > Chordata > Ceratodontiformes > Protopteridae > Protopterus > Protopterus annectens. The sequence continues at coordinate 15,859,410 of NC_056725.1, read as the reverse complement.
GTTCAGTGCTAACTTTATCCCCCTCTCACCCCCTATAGGGCTCATCTCTATACCGGAAGAATGCAAAGTTCCTATAATCACGGCTGCACAGGTAAAAAACACACTCTCCAAAGCCAATAACACAGCATCCATGGGACCTGACAATATCCCATGCTGCATTCTACACGAACTACAGAATGAATTGGCACCCTACCCAAGTACCATGTTCAATCATAGCTTTACCTCAGGCTTTGTACCCACTGAATGGCAAGCCGCGATGGTTATCCCACTCCACAAAGGGGGAGCCACGATGGACCCCGGGAACTACTGCCCCATTAGCCTGACGAGCCTGGTCTGCAAGGCTATGGAATGTATCATTGTGGAACTCATAAACAAAGACATTGGTAATCTCCAAACTCTGGACCCTACCCAGTTTGGATTTGTAAAAGGCAGATCATGTCTCCTAAACCTGACTGACTTCTTTGAAGCAGTCACCAAAGCCATAGATGAGGGTAAAATGGTACACACAGCTTATCTATATCTCGCCAAGGCTTTCAACACCATCCCCCACTCTGGAATTATAGATAAGCTCACTAAACTAGGTATAAATCCCTATGTCACAAGATGGGTTGCCAACTGGCTCACGGACAGAACCCACACTGTGAAAGTAGCAGATTCCAAATCTGACATCAGACCAGTGACAAGTGGAGTACCACAGGGTTCAGTCCAGGGTCCTCTCCTGTTTGGTATCTTCTTCTCTGAAGTGCAGGCCAACACAGAAGGTCTTTGGCTAACAAAGTTTCAAATGACTGCAAACTAGGAGCCATAATCGAAACTCCTAACGATGTGGACAAACTACAAAAGGGCCTCACTGAGACAGATACCTGGTGTCAAAGCCATGGCCTGAAGCTCAATGCCAAAAAGTGTATTGTCATCCCCTTTGGTAAAAACTCTGTACCCATGAAGTACCACATAGCTGGTAGTCTACTTAATGCCGAAAATGTGATGAGACCTTGGGACACAGGTGGACAGTAGTCTCTCCTTTGATAATCACATCGCCACAGTGGTAAGGAAATCCTTCTACGTGGCTCATCTCATCACAAAAGGATTCTCATCCAGAAAAAGAGAGGTCATTGTTCCCCTCTACTCATCACTCATTAGACCTATTATAGAGTACAACGCCCCTTTTGGTATGTACCTCACAAGATATCTACAACTGGAAAGACCACATAAATACCTCACAAAGAGGATTACTGGCCTCAAACAGATGCCCTATGCAGACCATCTCAAAAAACTACAGCTTTACTCCATCGCATATCGCCTACTCAGGGGCGATCTCTGCCTAACATACAAAGCTATGTCAAACTCAGAGCTGTAGGACATGCTCCACTTAAACAAATCCCAATCCCTCTGAGCTACATGCTCTAGATACCTAAACCTTGTCACCACAATACACAGAACATGCTGGAGGGATAGATTCCTGTCCCAGAGACTTCCCATACTCTGGAACAGACTACCTATCTATGTCAAACAGAGCTCCTCATTAGCACTCTTCAAGAAAAATCTTGATGATTGGATGGGAAATGGGAAATTCACCCCGGGGATCACTTCTGTGGCTCTGCTCGACAGGGGCACAGGAAAATAATTTTCTTGGGTGGCGAAAGCCAGGGTACATCTTTTGGCTAGGCTTGTATGGGCCCTAGGGCCGATAGCCTAGTACCTACCTATGAACCAAAGGTGTCTAAAGCAAAACAAGTACTCATTCCAAACTTTATTTTTTATTCCTGTCTGTCCTCATGGGGGCAGACATCATGATGAGACTTTTTTTTTTCCCTTTGGAAAGCTAAATTTGTCCCATAATGCACTATGAGATAATTGATTCTGAGAACAAGCAGCCCTACCATCTGTTGTCAAACTAGAGTTCCATTAATTTAGAATGGAACACCTGAAAAAATTGCCAAGTTTGAGAGTCTGCAGATAATCATTGACTGGTATGCACTGAGTTTTATAAATGTTGTACCTTCTGATGTAGTACACATTCTCTGAAAGAAGCTTGCAAAAAATGTCAACAAATTATTGAGATAAAAAAGACTTTACAAAGAAAAGCTTTGCAAGTTTCAGTTCATGGCCAAGTTACTGCTCCCATCTCCCCCCCTTCAATGAGCAAGAGTCTCACATTTCTAGCTTGGCTAGCTTCAACTACTTAGTCAACTTTGCATGACAACAGACATCAAACAAATCACAGCCTGGTGTGCCACTTAAACTGTTCCCTCATATGTCTCTTCACTTCCAAATAACATTTCCCAAGAATTATTTCTATAAAAAAAAAATACATAAATACAAAAAAGCACGCAGATCAATACAATCTATCAATTTCTTAAAATGCGCACAGTGAAATATTCAATTTGAATTGCATTGTGGCTGTTCACATGGTTATCTTTCATAGTTATTCTGTTACAGCATAACCTGAACTATGGTATTTAATGCCAAACTTTACATAACAATGAAACAGTTCTCAGTTTCTTAACAATGACTCTTCTCAAGCATCTGATGTGACCCAGTACTTCCTGTTACTAATGCTACAAGCATACGTAAGAAACTACATAAAGCAAATATCTCATCCTGTCAGCAACTGACTCATGCAGACAGCTTCTGAATCAGATAATTTTCAAACTATCAATACTACTGATTTAGTGAGCTCATAAAAATAAGAGTACATGAACTGGCTTTCATTTTCTGAAGAAAAAAGAAATGGATGCCATTATTTGTTCGTGTGAATCCAACCCCTTTTTCAAAAAGCATTATAGATTGTAGTATGGCAGACTGAAAGTATAAGCCAAAGTTGGGCACACTTGTGGGGTATGCTGATAAGCGATCCAACACTCTACTCATCTGTTCTCCATTGCAACTACACCAAATCAGATTGGCATGGATATACTTCATGACACACATGTATTGAAACAGGAGCTGGACCAGGGACACCTTACCACAAACATCGCACTCAAACAATGTACTGACAGACACAGGGCAATGTACATGTCTCAATCAAGCAATGTTGAAATTGCTAGGAACCAAACTGAGCACAATTTTACTCAATCGCCATTTCATTGAGCATTAACATTCACAACGCACTTACCAAAGCACAATTTCACTCCCTACAAACACATAGCCACCCACTCATATACGCCAACACCACACAACATACCAGTCAACTTTGAGGCTTTTCCCACTGTTCTGCAAAACACTGCTGTTATGGCTCGGGGCAAATGAAAATGATTGATGAATGTCAGCTCAGGACGTCCATCCTCCATCTACTGGAGCCAGTCCACTGCACTTACACAAGTGTCCCCTCTCAGCAGGGCAGCAAGCAGGTATAGGCAGTACAGATTTGCTCTATATTCCTTCTACACCACACACACACGGGCAGGACTGGATAACCATGATGCAATGGACAGATTTTCACAAAACAATAACATATCGTTATTGTAGACAAATCCATTTATTCAGTGTCACTACAGTTGTCTCCAAACACAGTCTTATGAAACCAGCTACTCCCTCACCTTGTCCGCACTTGTCAGTCCACAGCTGCAAATCTTGCTGTCCATTACATTCTGACTACCAGAAACACACACATGCATGCATACACATTATATTTGTTGAACAGCAGGGCTTTACTCCCTCTCCCCAAAACAGTGCTGTAATGGCTAGAGGTGCAAAAACTACTGGCACATGTCAACTCAGAACACCCCACAGATGTTAAAGGAAGCCAAATGCACTGACACCACTATCCCCCAATTAAATCTTCAAGCCACTGTCAGTCCAGCTTTGCTCCACAGTTCTGTTACTTCAGATATGTAACAGTTACACACACACAGACCCAGAAAGCCACACAACTATGACGCAGTTGCCAGTTCCCTACAAAAAGTACAGTTTTGTACCTACCATAAACGTAGATGTTCGAGTGTCTTCACTGCTGCAGTCATTACACTTGGGTTATCCTGCCATCAGGCGGTCCCGCAGCCGGCCAGAGTTCCAAAGTCTTGGTCCGGTATCAGTTGCTGTCGCTTCTTCCCTGATGTCAGTGCGCCAGGGGTATATAAGATGCAGCCGACACCATTTTCTTCAGTTTTTCTTGCCCCAGATGTCAGGTGCCCCCAAATAGGTAGGCAATACATATTGCTAATAAAACATACAATAAAGGTAAAAACAAAACCTTCAGTTACCAGCAAATACACCATAGGTTCATAGGTTTATACTAGGCTATCTGCCCTAAGGCATTTATAAGCCTAGCCCAAATTTTTGTGGCTTACGCTACCCCTTATATGAAAAAATACTGTGCCCATTAGTTTGTTGTGCCTCTGTCCAGCAGTGACACAGAGATGATTCCCGGGATAAACCTACGATCTCCCTTCCACAGGTCAAGATTTCTCTTGAACAGAGCCAACGAAATACCAAAAAAAGAAATACCAAAAAAAGCAAGAGACACACAGGAATTCGGGTGTAGTTTTGTCATGACATACAACATATATTCTGATGCTATTTTGGGCATTTTGATGAAGAACTGGTATTTCATTTCTACACATGCGTTGTTGTCTGACAAACTAGGGGTAAAACCCCGTGTTGTTTTTAGGAGAGGGAGGAATATGAAGGATTTATTACAATGCGTTTCTTTAGGTGACTCCTTTAACAGGATTAAGGGGTCATTCCCTTGTGGTATGTCAGGTACCTCATTTGAGGTTTCAGATAGAAAATATTTTATTAAGTGTAGGATTTGCTGTGATAAATCTATAATCTACCTGGCCTTTTGCACATGCTGTTCTGCTTTCTACGCCGGTAAGACGGATAGAAAGTTCATACCAGCACCATTATGCAATCAAAACAACAAATGTGAAAATGCATTGGCTAAGCATGTATTTAATAACCTGGGCTATGCATTTTCGTTTATGGGCATTGATCATGTCCCCTCTATTAGGTGGTCCTACTTCTATTTTACTTGAAATACGTGAATTGTTGTGGCAGCTAAAATTAGACTCTTTCAATACACCGGGCTAAATGAAAGTTGTAATATAGCCCCAGTATTAAAGTATAAAGCATACCTGAGGTGACATTCAGTAAATTGAAATTCTTACGCTCTTAATGAATACTCACCCGGCTTGTCAGCTTCCAGTATTGCCAGTATTGCCCGCTTTTACACAAAAAAGCCTTTAAAACATTCTTCATTTTCATATTCTTAATGTATATGAACTAGTTAGTCAGATACATTATAGGAAATGTGTTGTCTTTTTAGAAACATTTTATGTTTTATTTGTTTGATATATTGTTATTATATATTTTTTGTTTTTGATTATTCTAACATATGCTTTTGATGAGAAAACAATTGTTTATTGCAGTTTGAATGCAATTTTTTTCTCTTGTGCAAAATAATAAAACGCGTTAAGGAACTTTTTGGCTTGTGTTACAGAGCCAGCGAGGTGCTCTGCCTCACATGGACCGGGATTTTATTTCACAGCATAGGAGTCTCTGAGTGATAAATCTATCCCTCCAGCATGTCCTATTTATATCGGTTTAAGTCGCTTGCTCTAGTGGTTTTGGTGGATTTGGATTTTGACATGGCCTTGTATGTCAGGCACATGTCACCTCTGAGCAGATGGTATGCAACTGAATAGAGCTGGAGTTTCTTCAATCTGGCAGCATATGACAGATTTTGGAGTCCCTTTATCCTTTTGGTGAGGAACTTTTGGGGTCTCTCCAATTGCTGCAGATGTCGGGTGAGATACATCCAATGGGGCATTGTATCATTGGTCTGATAAGTGAAGAGTACAGAACAATGACCTCACTAGATCTGGATGTGAATCCCTTCATGATCAGGTGGGCAATGTAGAAGGTCTTTCTAACCACTTTAGCAATGTGAGTGTCAAAAGAAAGGCCACTGTCAACCTGGGTCCCCAGGTCCCTGATAACCTCTTCTGTGCTTAGTGGATTGCCACCTATATGGTAGCACTATACATTTTGGCGCTTAACTTCAGGCCATGGCTCGTGTCCTCCCATGTTGGCCTGTACTAGTCTGACATAGCGCCAGCAACTCTAACCCTATGGGTTCTTGTCCTGCCAGTTTGCAACCCATCTCCTTGCAAGGTCAAGGTAGGCTGTATGGACTGCCTTTCCTCATCAATGGCCTTGGTGACTGTTAAGTTCAAAAGGCATGATCTACCCTTGGGCGAGCCAAACTGGGTCGGGTCCAATGTCTGCAAGTCCCTACATCTTTGTTTATGAGCTCCATTATGATCCTCCATAGCTTTGCAGACTAGACTTGTTTCCTGTGGTAAGGCTGAGATTAAACAGCTGCCTTATGTGGGTTTAATTCCTCATTTAGCCTGTAGCACACAGCCGAACACCATCCGTCCCATTGATGCTGTGTTTTTTTTAGAGAATTTGAGATGTCTGTGAGGCTATACTCTGCTGGGATAGTTATCTCCTTTAGGGGGAGAGGGGTGAAGTTTGCACTGAACCTGTCTGCCAGTATGTTGGCAATGTCTGTGGGTTCAGTGATTTTTGTATCATTTTGGACTAATTCTGAGCATATCTGGGAGTTTCCACCCAGGTTCCTAACATAGCTGAAAAAGGCCTTATGATTGTCCTTGAATCCATGGCAATTTTTCTCTCAAAATTGGCCTTAGTTGATTTTATGAGTGTGACTTCCTTTTATGGATTTTGTTCTATCATGTAATAGCTTTCTCCTCTTATTGTAAAGTTTGTTAATGGCTGGGGTCCACCAGACTGGAGTCTTCGTTTTATTTGGGATTGCCTGATCCATGCAGTCCTGGAGGTGTTCATAGAAGGCATTTGTTTGTGGTTTCCACTGGCTCAGGGGCCTTGAAGGATACCACACCAGTCTTGAGTAGTGTGAAGTTTGCTTAGTTCTTCACTGTGGTCTTTTTGTTTGGGGGGGTGGGATGTGGATTTCCAGTGAGATTAGTTTATGATCAGATCTCACATTTTGTCCCCATGTTTGTGATAATGAGATCTAGTATATTTTCTCCTCGTGAACAGTGACTAGCTGTTCCATGGCATTTGAATTTATGAACCCAGGAACCATTGGGCTAGAAAGTTAGGGCTTGAGTAATGTTCCCAGTCTATATTCGGGTAGTTGAAGTCACTACCTCCAGTGTCTTCAAGAAGGCTGTGTGGGGTTCCTGAGTTTAAGAGGGTGGCCTGTAGCATGCTATGGTTAGTTGCACCTGGATGGTTTCCGGCTCCTTAATGTGCCACCACCTGGAGGTGTGGGTATCCTTTATAATGCATGATATGAGGTAAAACCTAGGGTTGAAAGGTATAGATAAGTCCCAGCTAAGAAACAGGGGATGGCAGGTGGGTAACCTGGACTGCAGCAGTGAAGACACTCGAACATCTACATTTATGATAGGTACAAAACTGTACTATGTTCATCGTGTTTCACTGCTGCAGTCATTACACTTGGGTTGAATCCCAAAGCTGAGTTATGGTGGCTGGTTCTATAGAGGATTTGGGGTGGCTATGTGGCCCTGCAGCACTGCAGTGGCAAAGCCAGCTCTGGATCTAGAATAAAGAGGTAAGTGATAATGCTTGGTAAAGGTGTGCACTGAACTCCAAGTTGCAGCTTCCAAGATATCTTTGGTAGGTACTCCTCTAAGGCAGGCAGTTGAAGTGGCTGTTACCCTGGTGGAATGTGGCCTAATGTTACTAGGTATAGGTTTCCCATGCTGTGTGTAGCAGAACTGGATACAGTGTCCTATCCGCTTTGAAATGGTCTTCTTTGAAATAGCCTTTCCCTGTTTTCCCGCAGCATATGCTACAAACAATTGCTCAGTTTTTCTGAAAGCTTTTGTTTTGTCCAAGTAGAAATGTAATTGTTTGTGTATGTCCAAGGAATGCAGAAGTCTCTCCCCTTTATTCTGGGGATTTGGATAAAAAGTTGGCAAGTGAATAGTTTGGTTAAGAGCCACACTGGATACTACCTTAGGCATAAATGAAGGGTTTGTTCTTAAAGAAACCCTGTCTTGGTGAAAAATGATGAAGGGCTCCACTGCCATTAGTGCCTGTAACTCTGAGACTCTTCATGCTGAGGTTATTGCCAGAAGCAGAGCAGTTTTCCATGATACATATTTTAATTCTGCTGAACTGGCTGGCTCAAAAGGAGGTAAAGTTAGTTTTTCCAAGACAAAATTGAGGTCCCAAGTTGGTGCTCTCCAGGACAGTCATGTTTTTAGCCCCTCTGAGGTACTGTTTTAGCAATGGATGACAGAAAATAGGAGGATCTGTGTTGTAATGATTCAAGATGGCAGGGGCATGGATCTTAATGGATGAAAAAGATAGTCCTTTGTCCAGCATCTCAGTTAAGTATTGTAATATCTGAGGAATATTTGGGACAAGAGGATCAAAGCTTTGAGCCTGGTTCCAGGCACAGAATCTCTTCCACTTTTCTGAATAAGATTTCCTTGTGCTAGGCCTCCTGGCCTCCAAAATGACATCCATAACAGCTTTAGAGAGAGGTGTTGTCTGCTTGACTAATGAATCTGCCATGCAGCCAGGTTTAAGGTTTTGAGCTGACTGTGCAGGATCTGATTATTTTGTTGAGTCAGAAGGTGCGGAGTTTGAGGTAAAATCCATGGTGGGCCTTGAGCTAAGTTATTTAAGATTGGGTACCAGTGCTGGCATGGCCAGTCTGGGGCAATCAGGATCATCTGTGGTTTTTCTTGTCTGGCTTTTAGGAGTACCTTTGAAGGGAGAGGCAGTGGTGGGAAGGCATAAACTTTTAGGCTTTTCCAGGTGAACGAGAGAGCATCCACCGTCCATGCTTGTGTGTGATAAGTCCTTGTGCAGAATTCTTGCAGTTGGCAATTCATTGGGGAGGCAAAGAGATCTATGTATGGGCACCCCTATTTTTGTGTTATCATGCTGAATACTTGTGGATTTAATTTCCACTCATGAGGATCCATGATGTTTCTGCTTAGGTCGTCTGCCAGAGTATTTTTCTTTCCTGGCAGGAATTGTGCTTGTAGATGAACTTGATAGGTTGGAGCTGTATTCCACAAGGTCATAACTTGCCTGCATAGGGGATAAGAATGAGTTCCCCCTTGCTTGTTTATGTACCACATAACTGTGGTGTTGTCTGTATTTAATAATAGTTGTCCTGGATGCAGAAGGTCCTTAAAAGCTGTTAGGGCATTTTGTACAGCCAACATCTCTTTTTGATTGATGTGAAGATGCATTTGGTCTGCGGTCCACTTGCCCTGAATACATTTTCCTGCCATGTGTGCTCCCCAGACGTAATCCGAAGCATCTGTTGTTAGTGTCTGCCTGGCTGTGGGTAGAGTGAAAGGCTGTCCCTTGTTGAGGTGACATGCCTGTGCCCACCATCGAACCTCTTGTTGTAGGCAGGGAATTAGTGGTATTACCATTTCCAAACTGTGACAGTGCTGAATCCAAACACTTTTTAGGTACCATTGTAATTTCCTCATATGCAGTCTGGCATATGGAATTAGTAGTATGCAGGATGCCATGAATCCCAAGGCCTGCAGAATTTTTCTTGCAGGGAGTTGGGTTTTTGTTGCCATCAATTGAAAGTACTGAGTCAGTTGTCCTTGCTTGCCTGGTGTGAGATAAGCCATCTGGGCAGTTGTATTTAAGCTGGCACCCAGGAATATTATCTCTTGTGAAGGCACTAGTTTTGACTTCTTTTTGTTTACTGTGTACCCTAGGCAAATTAACAGCCTTTTTACAAATGCCAGATGCTTTAGAAGAATGTCTTTGCTCTCTGCTTGAATAAGGCAGTCGTCCAGGTATGGATATATTTGAATTCCTTTTTGTCTGCAAAATGCAATTACTGGTGCCAGGCACTTTGTGAAGACCCTGGGCGCAGTAGATAAGCCAAAGGGAAATGCAGGGAATTGGTAATGCAATGAACCAGCTATGAATCTGAGGTATCTTCTGCAATTTTGTCTGATAGGGACATGCAGGTATGCCTCTTTGAGGTCCAAAGTAACAAGCCAACCCTTCTTGCTCAGCATGGGAAGAAGCTGCTGTAGTGTCAACATTTTGAATTTCGGAACATCCAGGTAAGTATTTAGAGTAGAAAGGTCTAGTATGGGTCTCCAGGCAAAGTCTGTATCCTGCCTAGGCCTTTTATCAGGAGGGGGATGGGTACCCCTGATCAGAGTAATTAAGTCTTCTGCCATTTTGAGCATCTGTTTTTTAGGCATGGAGGCCTGTCCAGGTGAATGCTGTACTTGCGTCTTTGTCTTTAATGGAGTTTTAGACTTGGCTGTAGTTTTTATGGTAAGCTGTGAAGGTCTGAAAACACCCTCAGAAGCTGATGCCTGCTCAGCGGCTCCGGACCCATCTGAAGGGTTAGTTTCCGTAGGCCCAACACCTTGAGTATCCGGAGGCCTAGACATCTCCACATGGGAATCGGACGCGCCCTGTGGCTATGAGGTAGCGGGTGTCAGGGGCTGCAAAAGCACCTCACTGAGAACCGGCGACTGGCCTAGAAGAGGCTTCATCATCAGTTTTGGGCCTCGGATGCCTGTCCTTATCCTTGTGTTTGCATTTTTTGTGTATTCCGGTCGTTGGTTGTTCCAACAGCATGGTATAATTAAACCTTCGGCCAAAGTAATGGCGAGCAAAATCAATCGGCATTTAATAGTGCGTTTGTTATATCTAGCACAAAACCGACAACTAGTGACTTTATGGTCTGGGCCTAGGCATGGAATACAGTAAGAATGAAAATCCTTATGAGGTATTTGCTTCCCACGAGAAATACAATTATTAACTTTTACGGACATCGGTCTGAGGCAAGAAAAAGTTTCCCCAACAGGGTACTTAGCTTTATTGAAGACTTCGGTTCTGAAATTCGAATTGAAAATCTCAGGAGTCGGCCGACCGGCATTTGCGAACTGCTTTTGCTTCGGGCACTGCGTGGCAAGAAAGACTGAAGAAAATGGCGTTGGCTGCATCTTATATACCCCTGGCGCACTGACTTTAGGGAAGAAGCGACAGCAACCGACGCCAGACCAAGACTTTGGAACACTGGCCGACTGTGGGACCGCCTGACGGCAGGATAACCCAAGTGTAATGACTGCAGCAGTGAAACACGATGAACATCAGTGTTGCATGCTACTGTGTCCAAATCAACTGCTGTTTTCCATATCCATGACAGCAAACCCGGTATACTACATTCATTTCCTGCTCAGCCATCTTTCAAGCTACAGTTGCAAAACAGTTGTCCATTACACTGTTACTCCCCCTCCCCTCTGCAGTCATGGTACCATGCATGCACACACATGCACACTATGTACTGGTGAAGACTGATACTTACCCTAACTCTCCAAAAATCAGTGCTCCAGCATCTATGAGAGACACAAGCCATTAATGATCTCAAGTTATTACCCCCATCTATAGCAGAATTCCAAAAGCACAGACACAGCACCCTATACCTAACAGGCAGCTAGCAGGTGCTACTCCATCTTTCTTCACCTCTTCTCCATTAAACCGTATAAATCCTGCATGCATGTATGCACATACAAACACCATGTACCACTGAAGTGTTTTAGTTTATCCACTTCTCCACAAAACACTGCTACAATGACAATGGGGATCAAGGTACTGACCTGCCAACTCAGAACACCCCCCAGCAACTGCAGCAAGGAGGTGTCATTCCATCTTTCCACACCTGTTCTTCTTTACACCATACAAAGCCTGCATGCATCCACGACATATACACACAATGTACCATTAAAGTGTGGTGCTTTACCCACTTCTCTACAAAATACTGCTTCAGTGACAACAGTGGTGTCAGAGGAAATGAGTCTGTCAGCTCATAATACCCCCTAGTAATTGCAACAAACCAGCTGCACTGACACAGCTCTCCTCACAGCAGGACAGCAAGGAGGTGTCAGTCCAGCTTTGCTCCACAGTTCTTCCTTTTACCATATACATCATATATGCATGCAGACAGACAGACACACACAGACACAGACACACAATGCACCGGTGAAGCCTGATGTTTTGTCCACTGCTCCAAAAAGCAATGATGTAATATCTATGGGGACAAAAGCCACTGACAATGTCTGATCAGTCTCCCCCTCCTATTGTAGGAAGCCTACTACACTGACACAACTGTCCCACTAGTAGGGCAGCAAGCAGATGTCATTCCACCCTTCCTCATTAGTTCTCTACTGCACCATATACACCCAGCATGCATTCATAAACATACACGCAAAACACATATCACTGAAATAAAGTTATTTACTCACCTCTCCAAAAACACTGCTGCAAAGACAATGGGTGTCAAAGATGACACAGTCAGCTCAGAACACCCTTTCCCCCAAAGTACTTACAACAAGCTTGATGCAGCTCTCCCCACAACAGGGCACTTAGGAGGCGTCAGCCCCGCTTTGCTCCACACTTCTCTATTTCACCATATGCACCATGTATACATATATGTGCATGCTCATACACTCTCACATACACTCACCCACAAGCTTGCCCTCACATGTACACACATGCTCCCCCTACACACACACACACACACACACACACACACACACACACACACACACACACACTCCTGCTTGTAAACTGTTATTGAGCAACATCAGCTAGCTCAGAGCACTACAGCCCCAAACAGTTAACAATGTGCTTTCTATGCCCAGTGTGTATAAAGATTTATTCCTTCCATATGAATTTGGACTACTATGGTTTTCTAAACAAGTAATTTAACCAGGCTGTGGACTCATAACACTGGAAAATGGATAATCTGTCCAGTGTGATTACCTGGTAGCCAAACTGGAAAAACAAAAGAAGTACTGACACTAGTTACAGTATTATTTAGTTTACAATATCTCCACTAATCCAAGTATTTTATCTAATTTTATCTGTATATATTAACCAGGGTAGAGCACAGATCTCTGTGGACCTTTTCCTGAATCAGGCTGGGAGTGATGTCTTAAGTGACTTGCTCAGCATCACACATCCTCTGCACCAACTGACAAATAGAAGAATTTTTTTTGTCTTTACGGGACTCGAAAGGTGGAACCTGAAAGTGCTCCTCCTCTATCACCAAACTAACCCTGTTAGCAAGTAAAGAAAGGACTAAAAAAATTAAGCTTTTAAAATCTGCTATTGAACAAGCTGTAACTGAGATCAGTAATCATTCACTGGTAAAAGTTTGCTGTGTTAATTGTGCTGAAAGACAGGGATAACTGGCTGTAGAAGTCTGGAAATGGAAAAAAAAACATAGCTGAACAGTTTTGAGTGCATACATAGAGGGTAGAGGACTGGAGGTCAGCTCACCATTTAAAATTACTTGTCATTGGTTAACCAGGACCTTTGCAAACAACATGGAGTATTCAGGCAAACCTGAAAGGGTTATTCATTTGTAAGCAAGTCCAGGACTAGCCCTAGAAACAAACCACACTGGTGGCATCCCAAATTAAACAGAATATACAACCAACTGAAAAAAATTATGGCAAAAATCAGGAAGGATAATTCCCATAAGATAGAAACTCTCTCATCAAAGCAAGTAGGGCTAATTCGAGCAAGATAACCCAACTTTGAGGTTAAGATAGCCTCCCTGGTGAAAAGATAACCATAAGGCCTTCTACACCTACATCAGAAACTTTAAGGGCAGCACATGGCAATGTGATGAACTAGTACTTAATGGTAGTGCCACATTCACCGAGCCTGGCGATACAGTGAATCTGTTAGTGGACAAATTCATTTCCAGCTTTAGCCCCTCTTGCCTCCAACCATCTTCTCAAACATACCCCCTACCGCTAAAAGTAGGGAGCATGTACTGGCTGCACTAACTAAAGCCAAGAACATGGCCTCAATGGACCCTGATAACATCCCAGAATGCCTCCTGAATAGTGTAAAATATGACTTATCAGGACCCCTGAAGTCATTTAGCTATAATCTTTAAAAAGGCTTTCTGCCATGTGAATGGAGGACTATGACGGTCATCCCACCTCATAAGGGAGGAACTTTCAACAGACCCTAGAAACTACAGACCCATTAGTGTGGCTAGTCTTATCTGCAAAGCCAAGGAAAAATTATCATGGAAATTATCAACAAGGACATTGGAGACCTCCAGACATTGGATTCATCCCAGTTTGGCCTTGTCAAAGGAAGGTCATATTTACTGAAACTGGTGGAATTCTTTGAAAAGGTCACTAAGGCAAAGGACAAGGGTAAAACAGTGTATACTACCTACCTACATCTGGCTAAGCATTTGATACAATACCACACTCAAGCGTTGTCAACAAACGTGTGGAACTGGGGATGAACCCCTGTATAACATGCTGGATAGCTAGCTGGCTCACTGATAGGACTCAGTAGGTTAGAAGTGGTGAGGCTACCTCAACAATGAGGCCAGTCTCCCCTAGTTTCCATTGCTCTGTGCTGGGTCCACACCTCTTTGGCATCTACTTCTCAGATGTCAAAGCCAATGTCAAAGGTCTATGGCTGACCAGTTCACCGATGATCATAAACTGGGAAAAGCCATTCAATCCCCTCAAAATGAGAACTTCCTTCAGGAAGGTATAATACAAATGCTTAGTGTCAAAATCATGGCTTAAAACTCAGTACCACAAAATACATTACAAAATTACAGTACCTGTAGAGAAGACTACCACCATGGGTAACTATGTTATCCACAAAACACTCCTAAAAGTTGATTTACTAGTCAAAGATCAGGGAACTCATGCAGATAGTAGAAAAGCCTTTGACCAACATGGGTCCAAGGTAGTAAGAAAATCCTTCTAAGTTTCCCAACTTATATGCAAGGGCGTGGCATCTAGGTTCAGAGAAGTTATCATTCCACTGTAGTCAGCCCTCATCAGACCCATCACAGAGTACACATTACCAGACATATACAGAAAATGGAATGTCCATAAATGGTTCTCATACAAAAAGAATACAAGGAGTAAACACAGTTTTCTACGCTGATCGCTTCAAAGCCCTGTCTCTTTACTTGGTATCACACATTTCTGAGAAGTGTTCTTTGCCTGGCATACAAGTCACCCCTAGACTCTGTTTTGATGAACTTTTTGCACACCCACAAAAACAGCATCAGGACTACCAGATTAAAAGACCTACATTTTGCTCGAGACAAACTGGACATGTTGGAGAGACAATTATGTTTAGCTGAGTCCCCTTATGCCCATCTAACCACAAGTTAGACCAATGATTGGGTAATCGGAAATTCACCCTGATCTGTCTCCTATGTCTCTAATGGACAGAGAAAGTCTGTAAATCACCAAGTATATAAATAAAATTTGTGGGTCACATCTGGGTTGCACTGTTGCACGGGTAGGCTTTATAAGGGCCCAAGTGGTCGTTAGCCTAGCATACACCTATGAAGCTATAAGGAATAGCCATAACAGCATCCTTCTGGCCAAAAACAGACTGATCACATATTTACAGCAATGATTACACTGTATGTGATGTGAGATGTGCTCACTTTGATGTGAAGTAATAAAACCATGCACAGAGAAAAGCTAAAGGGCAAGTACCTACCAATATAGTCTCTCCAAATTTACTCCCTAACTCGAGATAACATATGCAAACACACAGCAACACATATTTTAATATATATATATATATATATATATATATATATAAATACATATATGAACTAATATCATGCTAGTTCTACTAGAACTGCAGTGTCAAATTCATTCAACTGCGTACTTCTTCATTAATGTATATATTGTATTATCTCACCTTGTATCCATTTCCCTTCCTTTCTCATGTTCTCTTCCTGCCCTTTCTTTCATACTTGAATCATTTTTCAAAGTACTTGTACATTATGTAAATATGAAAATACCAACTTATCTACTCTAGTACTAACAGACAGCTTCATGCCTCTCGAACAACTGAACTATATTTCTACTTTTTCTATACGGTGCATTCTATATGCTATGTCCACCTGGGCTGAGCTTAAAAACAGTGTAAATATAAATAAATACAAACTAATGATATGGGTGGATACAAAACATGATTATATACAGTGCTCAGGTCATGCTTCACTTATCAATAATGCATTAGTAACTAGTCATATGAGAAAGATGTCTTGGAGTAAGCATGTACATATCAAAAGGGAGTAGTGAAGCACAGAGGGAAAGCACCCTGTGGAGGTGACAGAAATTAATGATAATAGGCACACTCTTGGTATTCAAACTTGAAATGAAAAAAAAAACATTTTGATACTATGTGAAACTACAGCAAACTGAAGGCATCTGATGGAAATCATACTTTAAGAGAACACTACACCACTTAATCTGAAGTGAAGGGTCGACACCTCATTAACTCAGAGGGTAACACAAAATACATACCTCTGAATGACTACAGAAAGCCTAATGTGTGAGAGTAGTTACCTAACAATGAACTTGAGTGTTTCCAATAGGAAGTGACAAGCATTCAAGGAAAAGCCAGTCATTCCATCTGAAAATGACCACACCCCAAGTCATACTCACCTTAATTTACATCCTCATTGTAGATCACTGCATGTGTATGTACCTTTAAGAAGCATTTCCAGATGTGGCACATGCATATAAACAGTGAGCACGTGCAGGCAGCAGTGCCATTTTGAGAGAAGCCAGAATGTTAACATATATGAGTGTGGTAGTCCATCTGTTTATAAATTTATTTAAGATTAAGGTACAAAGCCTCATTTCTGATGTGTCTGTGTATAATAAAGCTCCTTGAATTGAATCCATGAATGTTCATCTCTTTAATCCTGACCAGATGGGCAACATGGTGTCAGAACTGGGATTAGAAGAAAGTACAGTTGTGTACACTTACCATAAATGTAGATTTTCGAGTTTATTCACTGTTGCAGTCATCACACTTGGGTTATCTGCCTGCAGGTAGCCCTCAGTCGGCCTGAATACCAGAGACTCAGTATTCCTGCGTCGGATGCTGTTGCTCCAAAACTGACGTCAGGGGTATAAAAACAGGCATCAGACGCCATTACATCAGTTTTTCTTGCACCAAATATCAGGAGCCCCCCAAATAGGGACCCAAGTTATGGTGGGGAAACCACCACCAGTAAAAAGTAAATACCAATACCCCAGAAGGGGTGAGTAATAGCCATATAGAAGACAGAGAGAGAGAGAAAACCAGGCGACTGGAGGGAGGGAAACCAGAACTACAACAGTGAATACACTCGAACATCTACATTTATAGTAAATGTACACAACTGTACTATGTTCTTCGTGTTTCACTGTTCCAGTCATCGTACTTGGGTGGATTTCCCAAAGCTGAAGAAGGGTGGAGGCAGTCAAGAAGAGTTAGGGCTGGCTAATATGCCTTGCAGGACTGCTGTAGCAAAACCTGCCCTGGATTTGGAAAAGATAGGCAGGTGGTAATGCTTGGTGAATGTGTGTACTGAACTCCAGATAGCAGCTTCCGGGATGTCCCTGGTAAGGACTCCCCTGAGAAATGCTGCAGAGGTAGATGCTGCCCTACTGGAATGTGTTCTGACCCCCTGAGGGGTTGGTTTCCCATGGTGCTTGTAGCAGAAATGGATAGTGTGTGCTATCCATTTGGAAATAGTTTGTTTTGAAATGGCCTTGCCCTCTGCCCCTGCTGCAAAGCTGACTAGTAACTGGTCAGATTTTCTGAATTGCTTAGTCCTATCAAGGTAGAATCTGAGCTGTCTGTGCACGTCCAAGGAGTGCAGGATCCTTTCTCCTTTACTTTGAGGATTAGAGAAAAAGGTTGGCAAATGGATGGATTGGTTGAGAGCCACAGTGGACACCACTTTAGGCATAAAGGAAGGGTTAGTCCTAAGGGAAACCCTGTCAGCATGGAAAATAATGAAAGGTTCCACAGCCATCAGTGCATGTAGCTCAGACACTCTTCTAGCTGAAGTGATGGCTAGAAGCAAGGCTGCTTTCCAAGATAGGAATTTTAACTCTGCTGACGAAGTAGGTTCAAAGGGGGAAGCGTGAGCTTTTCCAGTAGAAAATTAAGGTCCCAAGCAGGGGTGGGGGGTGCTCTCCTTGGTGGCCTTAAGTTGTTTGCTCTTCTTAGGAACTGTTTGATAAGGGGGTGCGAGAAGAGAGGTGGCTCAGTGTTGTAATGAGCAGAAATGGCTGAGATCTTAATGGAGAAGGACAGACCTTTGTGGAGTAGATCTGCTAAGTAATCCAGGATTAGAGGCAGGGAGGGCAGTGTTGTGTCCTTTCCTTTAGATTTAATCCATGAGCAGAACCTTTTCCATTTGTCAGCATAGGATTTTCTTGTACTGGGTCTTCTGGCTTCAAGAATGACGTCCAGCACCTGCTTGCTTAGGGTTGCTGGGGGAGAATTCAAGGAATAAGCCAGGCTGCAAGATTTATGGTTTGCAGTTGTGGATGCAAAATCTTTCCCTCCTGCTGAGAGAGCAGTGATGGGTTCTGGTGCATGTGCCAGAGCAGCACCGTCGTCAGGCTGCACAGGAGTGGGTACCAATGCTGGCATGGGCAGTCCGGGGCAATCAGAATTGTCCTTGGTCTGTCCTGTTTTATCTTGAGTAATATTCTTGAGAGAAGGGATAGAGGGGGAAAGGCATAGATTGAGAGATTTACCCACTGAAAAGATAGGGCATCCACTTTGCAGGCCCTGCTGTGAGGATTCCTGGTGCAGAATTTGCTGAGGTGGTGATTGTAGGGGGAGGCAAAGAGATCCACCTTTGGGGTCCCTCATTTCTGAATTATAAGGTTGAAGGTGCTGGGCTCCAATTTCCACTCATGTGGGTACAGGAGATTTCTGCTTAAGTCGTCTGCCAGTGAGTTTTGCTTGCTTGGCAGGAACTGAGCTTGCAGATGGACTTGAATGTCCAAGGTAGTGTTCCACAGAGTCATGGCTAACCTGCAGAGTGGGTAGGAATGGGTTTCCCCCTGCTTGTTGATGTACCACAGAACTGTGGTGTTGTCTGTTTTTATTAGTAGTTGTCCTGGAATGAGTAGGGATCTGAAAGCTGCCAGGGCATCCTGTACAGCTAGCATCTCTTTTTGGTTGATGTGCAGATAAATTTGACTTGGACTCCAGTGGCCATGAATACATTTGCCGTCCATGTGTGCCTCCCATGCATAGCCTGATGCATCTGTGGTTAGAGTCTGGGCAGCGTGGGGTTGAATAAATGGCAGTCCCTTGTTGTGGTTGCATGCTTCTGCCCAAGAAGGGAACTCTGTCCTTAGACAGGGTATGATAGGAATGACTGTTTCCAGGTCCTGAGGATGTTAGCACCAAGGACTTTTTAAGTACTGCATAAAAAGTAAAGGAAGCAACAGACCACGGCTGTAGAGAATGCAAAATAGTTTAATCCACAATGAACATAGAATGGTGAGCTCTTTCGTGGACCAAGCCACTTTATCAGACTTAATAGAGCTACAGTTTAGAATGTATATAATACACACTATTTATTTTAAAATAAATAATTAAAAATATTTTCGTATATGTTAGGGAATTATAGGGTCTAACTGTTTTGCATTTGATGGAAAACATGATTTCACATGTTGTTCAACATTTATCTTACTATGTTTTTACCTTTTAAACTATTTAATGTTAAATGAACATTTCAATCAGCTGTGGTGTTTGTATTTCCGGCACCACCGCCCTAGGATATATATTGTAGCTTTTTGCAAGGTCTTTTTGTCTGAAGTCGTCCCACAATTAGGTGGGACGAAAAGCGCTTAACCTGTACACTTATTTATTTATTTTATATAATTTGTATTAAATTAGGTTTTTAATCTACGACACAGTTACTCCGTGTTCTTGGGTGTGTGGTACTCTGCAGTTCACAGCTTTCCGTTTTAGTTCTTCAAGTTCATATGTTGCTGGTACTTCAGCATGTGAAATTGGAAATTCAATGCCCTAATAGCAAAAGTTGCAGAGGTACATAACTTCTTACCCCATCTGTTCAAAGCTCTGGAATCCCTGTCCGAAGGGGTGGGATTCTTTGGCTGTAGTAGCCTTGATACCTTTAGGCCCCTGGGAAATGATCTCTGGGTCAGCAGTAGGATTCTTGAAAATACATTTTTGAGTGTCAGGTACTCTGTAGTATCTGTCTGGTTTCCTAGGGGCAGGAGGTAAAGTGTCAGGAGTAAGACTGGATTCAATAAAAACATCATCCACAACATCCAAGACAGGGGTTATTACTAAAGGCCTATGCTGAGGGAACTCTAGAAATTATCTGAGTCTCTTTTTGGACTGAGGATAGTCTTGGCATTCCCAGTGGAAATGCTCTCTTAAGGTATGCAAGGTTTCACCAAAAGAAAAATCCTCTGGAGGGGAGGCAGAGGGAATGGATTCCTCTGCATCTGAATCCTCATAAGCAGATAAGTGCATGTCTTCATAATCAGAAATCTCAGTCATCGGACTCCTGGTCTGTAGAAGCTGAAGGGGACTGGATTATTTGTCTCTTTGCAGGGGAAGGCTGATGTCATCTAATCAGCGTAATAAGGTCTTCAGTCACTCTAAGCATTTGTTTTTGTGGCATGGGAGCATGAGCATGCGCTTTGGTCATTGGTTTTGTAGGTGTAGTGCATACTCTGGGCCTAAGAAACTCGGTAGTTTTGGTTAAAAATTAAGTCGTCGGTTTGAGTTGAACATCAGTTGAGCGAAGAAATGCCTCAGAAGCCAGTGCCTGCACAGCGGTTCCGGGCCCATCCAAGGTAGAGACATCCGCAGGTTCCATAGTCAAAGAAGAGTCTCACAGCATACCGGACTCCGAATGGGTCTCGGTAGAGGCCTGCGAATCCACTGAAGCGGGCATCAGGGGCTGCAAAAGTGCCTCACTGAGTACCGGCGGACTGGCGACTAGCTTAACGGAAGCGTCGTCGTCAGTTTTGGACCTATGTGGTCTGTCTCTGTCTTTATCCTTAAGTTTTTTTGGAATATCAGTAATCGGATGGCTTACCGAAGCCATTTCAGAATACGGAGATCGAGAGCGAAAAGATTCAGCGACAGAGAGCCAGATGACGAATGGTTCAGGTGTTAAACAAGGCAGAAAACCAACAGCGAAGGACGTCATGGTCTGGACCTAAACAGGTGACACAGTAAGAATGAAAATCTCTGAGGTATTTTCTTTCCACAGGCAAGACAACTGTTAAGTTTTTCTGACATTGGTTACAGCAAGAAAAAAGAATCCCCAACGGGATACTTAGCTTTAGAAGACTTCAGGATTATTCAATTTGTAAACGAAAATTCAGGCAGCGGCTGACTGGCACTTGCGAACTGCTTCTGCTTCAGGCTCCTCAGCATGAAAGACTGATGTAATGGCGTCGGTTGCCTGTTTTTATACCCCTGACAATCTGATGTCAGTCCTGCAGCGACAGCATCCGACGCAGAAATACTAAGTCTAGTATTCGGGCCGACTGAGGGCTAACCTGCAGGCAAATAATCCAAGTGTGATGACTGCAACAGTGAAACACGAAGAACATCAACTTCTACAAGCCATGAGGTACAGAAATGAAGGTGAAGGCAGATTAAGCTGGTGGAGTGAAACGGAGCTCAGACAAACAAAAAAGGGCCAGAAACAAGCTAAAGGTAAAGAAAACTGCACAAATGATTTATATGACACAGAAAATGAAACAGCACATTTATAAGGCACAAAACACATTATTAAACGAGTAGCACAAAAAGTACAGTTGTGTACCTACCATAAATGTAGATGTTCGAGTGTATTCACTGTTGCAATCATTACACTTGGGTTATCCTGCTGGCAGGCGACCCGCAGTCGGCCCGAGTTCCAAAGTCTTGGTCCGGCGTCGGTTGCTGTTGCCTCCTCCCTGACGTCAGTGCGCCATGGGGTATAAAAGTTGCAACAAACGCCCTTTTCTTCAGTTTTTCTTGCCCCAGATGTCAGGTGCCCCCCAGATAGGAAGGCTGTAAAGATAAAAATATGCCAAAAAAAACCATGCATATGTTACTATAAACATTTCCTTCATCTACAAGCAAATACACCACATAGGTTGTATAGAGATGAGAAGTACAGAAAAGTCCCTGCAAAGAAAAGGGGGATGGTGGGTGAGTAACCTGGACTGCAACAGTGAATACACTCGAACATCTACATTTATGGTAGGTACACAACTGTACTATGTTCATAGTGTTTCACTGTTGCAGTCATTACACTTGGGTAGAATTCCAAAGCTGAGGTTGGGTGGCTGGATCTAAATTGGATTTGGTGAGGCTAACAAGCCCTGCAGAACTGCAGTGGCAAAGCCTGCTTTGGATATGGAGTAGAGAGGTAAGTGGTAGTGCTTGGTGAAAGTGTGCACTAAGCTCCAGGTTGCAGCTTCTAAAATGTCTTTGGTTGGTACTCCTCTGAGGAAAGCTGCTGAAGTGGCTGCTGCTCTGGTAGAATGAGGCCTAATACCCTTAGGCACAGATTTGCCATGTTGTGCATAACAGAAGCGGATGCAGTGTCTTATCCATTTGGAGATTGTCTGCTTTGTAATAGGCTTTCCTTGTGATCCTGGAGCATATGCTACAAACAGTTACTCAGTTTTTCTGAAAGCTTTTGTTTTGTCCAAGTAGAATCGTAGTGGCCTGTGTATATCCAAAGAGTGCAGGAGTCTTTCCCCTTTATTCTGGGGATTTGGGTAGAAAGTAGGTAAATGAATGGTTTGGTTTAAGGCCACATTGGAGACCACTTTTGGCATGAATGTCGGGTTTGTCCTAAGCAAAACCCTGTCCTGATGAAAAATGAGGAAAGGTTCCACAGCCATCAATGCCTGTAACTCTGAGATTCTTCTCTTCTTGCTGAAGTTATTGCTAGGAGCAGATCAGTTTTCCATGACAAGAATTTTAGATCAGCTGTGCTGGCTGGTTCAAAAGGAGGCAGTGTTAGTTTCTCTAAAACAAAATTGAGGTCCCAAGTAGGTACTGGTGCTCTCCTTGGGGGTCTGATATTTTTTGCCCCTCTGAGGTACTGTCATAGTAGAGGATGTGAAAAAATAGGAGGATCCGTATTGTAATGAGCTGAAATGGCAGAGGCATGGATCTTAACAGATGAAAAGGATAGGCCTTTGTCCAACATCTCAATTAGGTATTGCAAAATCTGAGGTATATTAGGGACAAGTGGTTCAAAGTCCTTCTGCCTGGTTCCAAGCACAGAATCTTTTCCATTTTTCTGTATAAGATTTCCTAGAGCTGGGCCTCCTGGCTTCCAAAATAACATCCATAACAGCTTTAGAGAGAGGTGCAGTCTGAGTGGCTACATTATCTGCCATGCTGCCAGGTTTAAGGTTCTGAGTTGACTGTGTAGAATCTGATTGTTTTGTTGTGTCAGAAGAAGAGGGATATGAGGTAGAGGCCAAAGTGGGCCTTGGGACAAATTCTTTAGGATTGGGTAACAGTGCTGGCGTGGCCAGTTTTGGTGCAATCAGGATCATTTTTGGCCTTTCTTGTCTGACTTTTAGAAGCACCTTGGTGAGAAGAGGCATCGGAGGGAAGGCATAGACTGTCAGGCCTTTCCAGCTGAATGATAGAGCATCCACTTTCCATGTTTGAGCATGATAAGTCCTTGTGCAATAGTTCTGTATTTGGCAATTGTGAGGGGAGGCAAAAAGATCTATGTCTGGGCGTCCCCATTTCCTTGTTAGCATGCTGAACACTTGTGGATTTGGCTTCCATTCGTGAGGATCCATGAGATTTCTGCTTAGTTCATCTGCCAGTGTATTTTTTGTTCCTGGCAGGAATTGTGCTTGCAGATGTACTTGGTAGGTCAGTGCTGTGTTCCACAAAGTCATGGCTTGTCTGCATAGGGGGTAGGAATGTGTGCCCCCTTGCTTGTTTATGTACCACATAACTGTGGTATTGTCTGTCTTTATTAATAGTTGTCCTGGATGTATTAGGTCCTTGAAAGCTGTCAGGGCATTCTGAACAGCTAGCATCTATTTTTGATTGATGTGAAGATGCATTTGTTCCTTGGACCACGTGCCCTGAATACATTTTCCTGCCATATGTGCTCCCCAGGCATAATCCGATGCATCCGTTGTTATTGTCTGCCTGGCTGTAGGTAAGGTGAAAGGCTGTCCCTTGTTGTGGTGACAGGCCTGGGACCACCATCGAAACTCCTGTTGTAGGCAGGGAATCAAGGTTATGACGGTCTCTAAGCTGTGGCAATGCTGAGTCCAAACACTTTTTAGATACCATTGCAGTTTCTTCATATGCAGTTTTGCATATGGAATTAGTAGAATGCAGGATGCCATGAAGCCCAGGGCCTGCAGAACTTTTCTTGCAGGGAGCTGGGTCTTTGTTGCCATAATTTGAAAGTAACGAGTCAGTTGCCTTTGTTTGTCTGGTGTGAGAAGCCATCTGGGCAGTTGTATTTAAGCTTGCACCCAGGAATATTACCTCTTGAGAGGGCACTAGTATTGATTTATTTTCGTTTACTGTGTACCCTAGGCAAATTAGCAATCTTTTTATAAACGCCAGGTGCTTTAGAAGAATGTCCTTGCTCTCTGCTTGAATAAGGCAGTCGTCCAAGTAGGGATATATTTGAATTCCTTTTTGCCTGCAAAATGCAATTACTGATGCCAAGCATTTTGTGAAGACCCTGGGTGCAGTAGATAAGCCAAAGGGCAGTGCAGAGAATTGGTAATGCATTGAGCCTGCTATGAATCTGAGGTATCTTCTGCACGATTGTCTGATTGGGACATGCAGGTATGCCTCCTTGAGATCCAAAGTAACTAGCCAAGTTTCCTTGCCCAGCATGGGCAGAAGTTGTTGCAGTGTTAACATTTTGAATTTTGGAACATCCAGGAAAGTATTTAGGGTTGATAGGTCCAGTATTGGTCTCCAGGCTTTGTCTTTTATGGGTACTAAGAAAAGTCTTGAGTAAAATCCTAGTCCCTGTTCTTCTTGTGGAACTTTTTGAATAGCTCCCATGTCCATAAGAGCAGCAATCTGCTTTTGTGCCTCTGCCTATTGATTTTGTGGCAGGTCCGGCATACCTTTTGGTTTTGGAAGCATGTGGAAGTGGAACCTGTAACCCTGAGAAACAATATTCAGCACCCATTGGTCCTGGGTGATCATGTGCCAATTTTTTGAAAAAAGTGCTAGCTTTCCCCCTAGGGGTGCTGACAACAGGTAAGAGCTTGGCATTTGAAGAGGGAAGTCATTGTGACTGTTTCCTGTAAGGCTGTGATTTTTCTTTTCCTCCTTTGGGGGCTGAAGCATCCCATTGTTTAGGTCTGTAGGAGCCTTGGGGGCTGAGATCTGCCTCTTGGGCGTCTGTATCTGCCTCTTTGTGGCCTGTCTGACACTGGAAAGGACCAATTTTTTTTTGAAGGCCAGTTTCTGCTAAATCTAGGAGGCTGTACCTGTAAGAAATCTTTCACCGTTTGCATTGACTTTGCTTTATTCTCCATTTTCTTTAACACCTCTTCTGTCTTAACACCAAACAAAGTATCATGCTGTAATGGAGCATCCAATAATTTTACTTTAACATGGTCAGGTAAACTTTGTTCTTTTAACCAAGCATGTCTTCGAATAACAGAGCCTGTAACTGCGGTTCTACAAGAAGCCTCTAATGAATCAAAGCCACATTGCAGAGTATGCTTTCCCACTTGTTCAACTGCATGCAATAAATCCTGCATTTCTTTACTGTCAGGACTTTCTGTATTTGTAACCATTTTCTGCTTTAACAATGACATGAGGTGCTGTTGATATTTAAGCATGTGAAATTGACAGTTTAAAGCCCTTACAGCTAAAGTAGCGGAAGTGTAAACTTTTTTCCCCCCATCTGTCCAGAGTTCTGGAATCCCTATCTGAGGGGACAGAATTTTTGGCAGTGGAAGCCTTAACCCCTTTAGGACCCTGAGAAATGGTTTCTGGGTCTGCAGCGGGGTTTTTGTAAAGAAATTTATGAGAGTCAGGGACCCTGTAGTACCTGTCTGGCTTTACTGGTGCAGGGGGTAAAGAATCTGGAGACAGACTGGATTCAGAAAAAACATCATCTACAATATCAAGCACAGGGGGGATAGCCAGGGGCCTGTGCTATGGCAATAAAAGGAAATCTCTGAACCTTTTCTTGGATGCTGAATAATCCTGGCTCTCCCAATGGAAATGCTCGCTCATGGTATGCAGGGTTTCCCCAAAAGAAAAATCCTCAGGCGGTGAGGCAGAAGGAAAGGACTCTTCTGCATTAGAGTGCTCATAGGGAGGGACAGAATATCCCTGATCAGAAGAGGACTCAGAGGAAATGAAAACCTGATCAGAGGAATCATAATCAGTGTCTTGCCTAGGCCTTTTGTCAGGAGGGGGATGGGAGCCCCTGATTAAAGTAATAAGGTCTTCGGACATTTTAAGCATCTGTTTCTTTGGCATGGATGACTGTTCTGGAGAATGCTGTACTTGTTTCCTTGTCTTTAATGGAGTTTTTGACTTTGCTTTTGATGTAGTAGTAGCCTTAATTGTAAGCTGTGAAGGTCTGAAAACACCCTCAGAAGCCGGTGCCTGCTCAGCGGCTCCGGACCCATCTGAGGGTATAGTTTCCATAGGCCCAATACCTTGAGTTTCCACAGGCCTCGGTGTCTCCACGTGGCTGTCGGTTACGGCCTGTGGCTCTGAGGTAGCGGGTGTCAGGGGCTGCGAAAGCACCTCACTGAGAACGTGCGAACCGGTGACTGCCCTAGAAGAGGCTTCGTCGTTGGTTTTGGCCCTCGGATGCCTGTCTTTTTCTTTGAATTTGCGTTTTTTATAAATTCCGGTCGTCTGTTGTTCTGATGGCATTATATAATTAAATCTTCATCCAAAATAATGCAAAGCAAAATCAAACCGACATTTAATAGTGCGTTTATTGAATCTAGCACAAAACCGACAACTAGTAACGTTGTGGTCAGGGCCTAGGCAAAGAATACAGTAAGAGTGAAAGTCTTTATGAGGTATTTGCTTCCCACAAGAAATACAATTATTAACTTTTTCTGACATCGGTCTGGAGCAAGAAAAAGTTTCCCCAACGAGGTACTTAGCTTTACTGAAGACTTCGATTCTGAAATTCAATTTTGAAAATCTCAGGAGTTGGCCGACCGGCACTTGCGAACTGCTTTTGCTTCGGGCACCGCGCGGCAAGAAAGACTGAAGAAAATGGCGTCTGTTTCAACTTTTATACCCCTGGCGCACTGACGTCAGGGAGGAGGCAACAGCAACCGATGCCAGACCAAGGCTTTGGAACTCGGGCCGACTGCGGGTTGCCTGCCAGCAGGATAACCCAAGTGTAATGACTGCAACAGTGAAACACAATGAACATCGTATTATTAATCAAACAAAAGAAAGAAACTGCATTATTAATTAAAATGTTCGAAACCATAATATTTGATAAAACTAACAGATATTTTCATATAGGGCTCGGAATTACCTTTGGTATGCATAACAAGAATGTCTAAAGTAAAATGGGCACAAGAAAAGTATAAAGAGCATGATAAGAGATTAAAATGGCATAATAAGTACAATAAAAGGACAAATTAAGCTTAAAGAGCAAAGTAACTGCATGTTTTTAGTATAAGACTGTCTGGGCACAAACTACTATTTTGCATTGACCAAAGCCATTCAAAGCAAAACTAGAGTTGCTCGAAACCTCTCAGAGTGTGCAGAGAGTTTGCAATGTGTGTGCTTTATTAAGGTGCAATCATTTCAAAGTGTTTGCTGTGTGCACAGTACAGCTATATTGCAAAGTGCAGTCAAAGTACAACCATATAGAAAAGTTTCTTGTGCTGTGTGCATTTATTCACAGAGTGCCTCCATTTCACTGTGTTTATTGCACTGTACAAATTTATTTCCCAGAGTACAGCCACTTTGAAAGGTTCTTGTGCTGTGTACAGTTTATTTGCAAAGTGCATTCATCTCGAAGCATTTCTTACTCTGAGCTTTTTCTGCTGCGTTCAGTTTAATTGCAAAGTACAGTCATTTTGAAGTATTTATTGCACTGATAAGGAGTGGTTTCACAAATACATTGATTTCAAAGCGTTCTTGTGCTATGGAGAATTATTTGGCAAAGTGTACTTATTTCAAAGAGTTTGTTGGGCTGCTGGGCATAATTACAAGTACTAGCATAAAGTTCTGGCATATATATTTGTGTGTGCATGTTCATATGTATTTTCAAGCATTTTCACTAGTGTGTGTTGATATGGTAGAGGCATTTTGCAGACCAGGTCCACTTGTGTTTGATCATAATACAGCAGAGAATTGGAGAGTATTCAAGCAGGAATAAGATATTTTCATATAAGCAGCTTTTTCTGACAAAGATGCATGTATGAGGGAATTTCATTTTGCCTAAATTGGCTGGGTCAGAAGCCAATGAAAGAGCGCGTTCATTTGTGTATGCACCACAAGTATATTCAGGAGAGGGGGTAAACCGCAATACTTTGGTACCTGCTGAATCGAGAGAGGATCCTGAGTGCTTAAAACGTAAATTTAGAGAAATGTGCAATCCCCAAGACAAATGTTACATTAGAGAGGCACTTATTTTATACAAGAGACCAAAAGCTAGGTGAAACTTTTGCAGCCTATATCACGGACTTCAGAAATAAAGCTAAAATTTGCAGATTTGGTGACGTGAACGTTGAGTTAATAAAGGATAGGCTTGTGTGTGGTGTTAATAGTACTGCAGTGAGAAAGATTTTGCTTCATGACAGCGATTTAAAGTTAAGCAAAGCCATAGAGATTTGTCAAATCCATGAGCTCACAGAAAGGCGTACAAATATGCTTGCAAGTGATAAAAGCAAATGTAGACAGCGTGCAACATGTGGCAAGCAGAAACAGGCCTAAGTACATGGCAGCTGCAACCCCTGCGGGTTCCCTTGGGAAACCTCATAGCTTTCTAGCAAGTTCAAAGACTAGCTCAGTAAAAGGGGCATGCTCAGTACAGTATAGGAGTGAGCCAGCAAAACCAAAGTCAAGTCTTATTGTTAACTGTCGAGTCAACCATGAGTCTAAGAGAGAGAAGTGCTTAACATTTGGTCAGCAATGATACATGTAAAAAAATGGAACCATTTTCAAAGGTTCTGTAAATCAAACAGGCCTAATTCAGTTATTAATAAAGGTTACTCAAGAAAGCAAGTTGATCATGTAAACAGCTGTAACCCTGCTTTCTATGTAGATGGTGTATCAGGGGTTGGTGAAAAGGTTAATGTAGTCGATTTGTTGGTAAAGAATGAAGTATTTTGTACTGTCCTCATTAATGGCAAACCCACAGAGCTCAAAGTACACACTGGTTCAAAGTGTAATGTGATGTCAGCAGAAACATTTGCTAACGTGAGGGCTGGTGAGCAACTTAATATGGCCAACTGTGCGAAACTTGTAGCTTAAGGAGGTGAAAAGATTCAAACCGAAGGCTCAGTAGTGCTTTCATGCTATTCAGCTGGGAACACGTATAGCTTGCAATTTTATGTAGTCAGACATCTGCAGTCATTACTAGGTCTCAGAGATAGTTTGAGGATGAAACTGCTTTCTTTTAACAAAGAAGTCCATCATGTAAGCACAAGTCCCAGTTCCAGCTTCTGTGATGCTATTTTCTCAGAGTATGCCGAGGTTTTTGACGACAAGCTAGGCAAACTTCCAGTTGTGTACTCCATGAAAGTAGACCCAGAGGTCAGTCCAGTGGTCAGACCAGCAAGGAGAGTTCCAATAGCTATGTAGGACAAAGTCAAGGTCCAGTTAGATAAAATGGTGCAGCACGGTGCGATTTGTCCAATCACAGAACCAACTAAGTGGGTGTCTTCCACAGTAGCTGCTCATAAGAAAAATTCAGATTAAATCAGAATATAGACTGACCCAAGAGACTTGAACAAGGCATTAAAAAGACCTCATTATCCTATGTGTAGAGTCAAGGAAATTGCCACCCTCATGCCAAATGCCACTGTTTTTTCTGTCATAGATGCAAAGAGTTCATTTTGGCAAGTAATGCTTGATCGTAAATCTTCACTACTGACAACATTCAGTATCCCATTTGGTAGATATAGATTCCTCAGGATGCCTTTTGGAATACATTCTGCCAGTAAAGTATTTCAGCATGCAACAGAGCAAATTTTTTTAGGCTACCTGTGTGCAATAATAGTTGAGGATTTACTGGTTGGAGGTAATGGTGAAGCAGAGCATGACAGAAACCTCAGGAAAGTTCTGGACAGAGCATGTGAAGTGAATTTAAAGCTCAATCCTCTGAAATGCAAATTCAGATTACCAGAAGTTACTTATGTAGGTCATTTATTTACCAGTACAGGCTTATGACAAAATTCTTTCAAGCAAGCAGCCATTCTTGTGGTGCGAGCTCCAAACAATGTCCAAGCCCTACAGCATTTTCTTGGTATGGTAACCTATTTGGGCAAATTTATCCCTGACTTTAGTGAGTTATCAGAGCCTTTAAGAGAGCTGACACGCGAATATGTTGCATGGTCATGGTTAGAACAACACCAGAGAGCATTTGATAACGTCAAACAGCAAATTGCTAACCCACCTACATTAAGATACTATGATGTCCACAAACCAGTAGTTCTTTCCTGCGATGCTTTAAAGTTCGGTCTTAGTGCAGTTATTCTTTAAGAGGGCAGACCTTTTGCCAATGTGTCTAGAAATCCTGCCCAAACTGAGATGCAGTATGCTCAAATTGAGATGGAACTTTTGCCAACTGTGTTATGTTCGAAATTTCATGATTATGTTTATAGCCTAGCTATCCAGATAGAAACTGACCATCAACTTCTAGTCACTTTTTTTCAAGAAGTCCATGCATTCCACTCCAGCAAGACTACAAAGAATGATGCTCAAATTGAAAAAGTATAATTTCAAAATGGTCTACACAAAAGGTAAACTTCTTTATCTAGCTGATACCTTATCCAGATTGCCCAGAAACACTACGGAACAGCTTGATGCAGAGTTTTGAATTTGATGTCAAAGAAGTGCGTAATTTTTCTACCACGAGACTTAATGAGCTAAAAGATCATACAAAGACTAATCCAATTTTGCAAAAGCTCAACCAATTCATCAATGCAGGATGGCAGTCAAAGCAATCCTGTGTACCGCCAGAAGTACAACCCTATTTTCCATACAGAGATGAGATGCTGACGGAAGATGGTATCATTTTCAAAGGTCGCAAGGTTATTGTTCCTACTTCTTTACAACATGAATACATTCAGATTTTGCATCGTGGGCATCCGGGTTCTGATTCTACCAAAGAAGGGCGAGAAGACTAGCATTTTGGCCTTCACTAGCAAAATACATTGATAAAGTGCTTTCTTCTTGTTCAGTGTGCAACAGTACTAAGCCACATTTGCAAAAAGAGCCACTTCATCTAAGCCAAATTCCTGAACTACCTTGGTCAACAGCAGCAGCTGACATATTGGAGTGGAACAGTCAGCATTACTTAGTGTTGGTAGACTCTTATTCAAACTGGTTTGAGATAGATTTGCTATCTAACCTAACGTTCAGTGCTGTTATTACCAAGATGAAACGTCATTTCTCAGTTCCATGGTAGTCCACACAAAGTTATTTCTGACAACAGGTCTCAGTTTACCAGTCAATTGTTTCAGAGATTTGCTGAAGAGTGGGACTTTATCCATGTTACTACCAGTCCTGATTATCTACAGTCAAACTGCCTTGCTGAATGTGCAGTACAGAGTATAAAGCAATCAGTGTGGAAAGAAATAGCCAGGGAATTGTTATGGCTAGGCTTGTATAGGCCCTAGGGCTGATAGCCTAGTACCAACCTATGAACCTATTACTAGAGAGGTCAAAGAGTGACAATACCAGTATCTTCCTGAATTTACTCAACCTCAGAAATATACCCTGTGACAACCTACTTGGCTTGCCTGCTCAGAGATTTCTATTTAGACAAACCAGAACAACCTTGCCTATTAGTTCTAGTTTGTTGGTGCCTAATACTAAAAACAACAGAGCAATCAAAGCCGAACTTTTTAAGAGGCATTCTCACAAGTCCAGCTATGATAAAGCAAGCAGATTTCTTCATCCGTTAAAAGGGGGAGAGGCAGTGAGGATGCAAACGGTGAAAGGCTTTGATTGAATTGGTCAAGTGAGAGGTATATGTGCCGAGCCGAGATCCTACTTAGTAGGATCTGAGGGTATACAATACAGGAGAAACTGCAGACATCTTCTTCCTATATCAGAAATGATATTGCTACATCGTACCTGTGATACAGACTCTAAATCTCAGAGCAACCTTGACAATATTCATACTGAAGAATATGTCTCGGTATCCATTCCCGTTCCTGACAATGCCTCCAAAGTTGAACATTACTTGAAGACTGTTCCCAATGCTAGATGTAATTATGTTACACGATCAGGTCATACTTCTAGACCTAGTGTAAAATACACAGCAACCTGGACATGATTGTTTTATATGTGTCTAATTTTGTATGATTGCATGTCAAATAATTAGTTTTATATAAACGCATGTCAAAAGATCACTTCTGCAAATTGCATGTTACTGAATACTGTCATTTCATATATGTGCTATTTCTCAAAGAGGGAGGATGTAGATTAGAGCGTGTGTATTATGTACCTTTAAGAAGCAGTTCCAAATGTAGCACGTGCATATAAATAGTGAGCACGTGTAGGCAGCGGTGCCATTTTGAGATGTCGGTGTTAACATGTACGAGTGTGGTGGTCCGACTATTTATAAGTTTAAGTTACAGAGCCTCATTTCTGATGTGTTTGTGTTTTATAAAGCTGCTTGAATTGAACCCACAAATGCTCGTCTGTTTTATCCTGACCAGACGAGTGACACACATCTCCTCAAATCCTCCTTTATCACTATTTAAAACACATATAAGTTATCTAACTTTACGTTACTATCAGGTAATAATTCCATACTGCCCTTCTCTACTGTGCTGGCTAACACTCTTCGAGCACCTTGTAAATATTCTATAAGATTGCCTTTATTACTATATTACCTCTAAATGTACAATAATATGATTACTTGGTATGCATCTCTAAACTGTATTAATCTGTACATATCATATGCCTCAGTGCTTGTTATTCTGTTTTGTATAGTACTGTTTTTGTAAAAAACTGCTTGTATCTACTAACGGTTTTAAATTTTATGTACTATTATACTAACTGCCTTGTGGAGCTTTTCTCCCCAGGCCTCCACTGAAAAGGGGTTCTTTTGGCCCATTGGACTTTCCTGGCAATCAAATGCATATAAATAAATAAATACATAAACAAATAAAAGCATAAGCAGACATTGGGACTCCTATGCAAATGAGGGTGCCTGCCTTTTGAAAGACAATGGAAGAGTAGGTCAGAAAAAAAGCAATGGGCTGGCAGTTATGCCACAGGTAGCTACAACCCCCTAGAGGTTGTCCTACCTATGTTATCTGATGACTTATCATGCATCTCACTTCAAAGGAAAAAAAAAATCATTATGAAAATGGGTCATGTAGAGAAAAAGAAATGTATTTTGCACAGGTTTTGCTATAAAACACAGACACATCATCTTTCCACCTGGAAAATGTATAGATATTTACTTATACTATCACTCAGCATGTGAACATATCATATACATTTGACCAATACAGTTTGAAAATTCACATGCAGACATCAATTGCAATAGTTGCAGACAGGCACAATGAAACACAATCAATGCTATCTAAGGAACTGCGTCATACATCAATGTCACCAATTAACTAGTTATGGGACTACATTTGCAAGTAGTTTGAAGTGCTCTCCACACTTCAGTGACCCCATCTCACACACTGCTGCATTGACTGATAATTTGTAAGACCACATCAAAGCATTTATCAAGACACTGTTCCCATAACAAATATCCGACTGGGCTAGAAGCCTGTTTTCAGTGAAGACCTGGGGAGAAAAGCTCCAAGCAAACATAATTAAACACAGTGAGAGAATGAGAAAAACACTACCATAATACTTACAGAGCTATAAGCAATTTCACATTACTCAAGACTGAGGCATGAGAACACATGCAAAATGTATAGTACAATTTTTTTTTTTACACATCAAAAGGTAGAAGTAAAGCCTATTATCACATAGGCGACTGTAAGCACACTAACGTGTGACAGGGGAGATAGTGTAAGACTGAGACAGAGAAAGTACAGTTGTGTACACTTACCATAAATGTAGATGTTTGAGTGTATTCACTGATGCAGTCAATACATTTGGGTAATCTGCTGGCAAGTTGCCCTTAGTCGGCCTGATTAACAAAGTCTTGGATCCTGGGTCAGTTGCTGTCCCTTCTTCCATGACGTCAGGTCGTCAGGGGTATAAAACATGCAGCTGACGCCATTACATCAGTTTTTCTTGGGGGTAGCAATATATATATGTGTATATATATATATATATATATATATATATATATATATATATATATATATATATATATAAAAATAAAATTAAAAACACAAATAATGACCCTCCAACAAAAGCAAATACACCAAAAAGGCTATTAAACACAGTAAAAGAAAGTAGAGATGTAGTAAGAGAAAAATAGGGGGCTGGAGGGAGGGTAACCAGGACTGCAACAGTGAATACACTCGAACATCTACATTTATGGTAAGTGTACACAACTGTACTATGTTCTTCATATTTCACTGCTGCAGTCATTACATTTGGGTAGATTCCCAAAGCTATGGTTGGAAGGATGGATTTATACAGCATTAGGACCAGCTATAAGGCCCTGCAGGACAGCAGTGGCAAAGCCAGCTCTGGATTTAGAGAAGAAAGGTAAATGGTAATGTTTGGTGAATGTATGAACTGAGCTCCAGGTAGCAGCTTCTAGAATGTCTCTGGTAGGAACACCTCTGAGAAAGGCTGCAGAAGTAGATGCAGCCCTGGTGGAATGTGATCTGATCCCCTGGGGGACAGTTTTACCATGGTGCATATAGCAGAAATGAATACAATGGTTTATCCATTTGGAAAAAGTCTGCTTTGAAATAACCTTTCCCTCTGCCCCTGCAGCAAATGTCACCAGTAGTTGCTCAGATTTTCTTAGAGATTTTGTCCTGTTTAAGTAAAATCTAAGTTGTCTGTGTACATCCAGTGAATGCAGAATCCGCTCCCCTTGTTCTGTGGATTGGGAAAGAAAGTTGGCAAATGAATGGTCTGATTAAGAACCACACTGGATACCACCCCTTAGGCCTGAAGGATGGATTTGTCCTGAGACACACTGTCCGCATGAAAAATAATGAAAGGTTCCAGTAACATAGGAGCCTGCAATTCAGAAATCCTTCTAGCTGAAGTGACTGCTAAAAGGAAAGCTGTTTTCCAGGAGAGAAATTTTAAGTCTGCAGTAGCAGCTGCCTCGAAAGGAGGGAGAGTGAGTTTTTCCAATACAAAACTGAGGTCGCAGGCAGGGGTTGGAGCTCTCCTGGGTGGTCTTAAGTTTTTGGCCCCTCTAAGATACTGCTTTAGCAGAGGATGGGTAAAGAGGGGAGGTTCTGTGTTGTAATGAGCTGAAATGGCTGAGGCATGTATTTTTATGGAAGAAAAGGACAGGGCCTTGTGAAGCATCTCAGTTAAGTATTGTAAAATCTGAGGAATATTGGGTACTGCTGTGGTTATTCCTTGTGATGGATTCCAGGCACAGAATCTTTTCCATTTGTCAGCATAAGATTTTCTAGTACTAGGCCTTCTTGCCTCCAAAGTGACATCCATCACAGGTTTGCTGAGGGATGCTAAGGGTGAATTTAGGTGATTAGCCACACTGCAAGATTCAAAGTTTGGAGCTGAGTGTGCAGAATTTGGTTGTTCTGCTGAGACAGTAAGTAAGGTGTCTGAGGCAGGTGCCACGGTGGAGGGTGTGACACATTGCGCAGGAGTGGGTAACAGTGTTGGCGAGGCCAATCTGGAGCAATCAGAATAATTTTTGGTTTGCCCTGTTTGACTTTTAGTAGAACTTTGGAGAGCAGAGGTAGAGGGGGAAAAGCATAAACTGATAAGTTTTTCCAGCTGAATGATAGAGCATCCACTTTCAAGGCTTTTTTGTGATGAGTCCTTGTGCAGGATTTGCCCAAATGATAGTTCTGGGATGAGGAAGAAAAGATCTGTGCCTGGACTCCCCCATTTGCGTGTCAACATGTTGAAAATCCATGGTTCCAGTTTCCATTCGTGTGGGTCCCTTGAGATTTCTGCTTAGCTTGTCTGCCAGAGTATTCAGCTTTCCTGGCAGGAATTGAGCTTGTAGTTGTATCTGATAGGTCAAGGCCATGTTCCACAATGACATGGCTAGTCTGCAAAGGGGGTAGGAGTGTGTATCCCCCTGCTTGTTTATGTACCACATAACTGTGGTGCTGTCTGTCTTTATCATTAATTGTCCTGGATGAAGGTAGTCCTTGAAGGCTGTTAGTGCATTCTGTACAGCTAGCATCTCTTTCTGATTGATATGAAGGTGCATTTGATTTGGGCTCCATTTGCCCTAAATGCACTTCCCTGCCAGATGAGCCCACCCAAGCATAGTCTGATGTGTCTGTAGTTAGGGTTTGGGCACCAGGGGGTGGAGTGAATGGGAGTCCCTTGTTTTGGTGGCAGGACTCTGCCCACTATAGGAACTCTAGTTGCAGGCAAGGTATGATAGGAATCATTGTTTCCAGACTGTGACAATGTTGACTCCATAAACTTTTTAAGTACCACTGAAGTGTCCTCTTATGCAGTCTTGCATATGGAATTAGAAGAATGCAGGAGGCCATGAACCCCAAGGCTTGCAGAACTAGTCTTGCAGATCAGATAGCAGGGTTTTTGTGACCACCTGTTTGAAGTAAGTCACCAAATGAATTTGCTTTTCTGGCGTAAGGTAAGCCATCTGGGCAGTTGTAATCAAGCTTGCACCATGTAATTTTTTGAGAGGGTACCAGTTGTGACTTCTTTTTGTTTATGGTGTACCCTAGACGTGTTAGAACCCTTTTTACAAACGCCAGATGTTTTAGAAGAATGTCTTTGTTTTCTGCCCGAATTAGACAATTGTCCAGGTATAGATATATGTGAATATTTCTTTGCCTGCAAAATGCAATTACTGGAGCCAGGCACTTTGTGAAGACCCTGGGCGCAGTAGATAAGCCAAAGGGCAGTACATTGAACTGGTAATGCCAAGTAGCCTGCTTTGAAGCGGAGGTATCTTCTGCAAGATTCCCTGATTGGGATATGCAGGTAAGCCTCTTTTAAGTCTAGAGTTACCAACCAGGCATCTTTGCCTAGCACAGGAAGTAACTGTTGAAGAATCAGCATCTTGAATTTTGGAATGTCCAGAAATGTGTTTAGAGTAGATAAGTCCAGAATTGGATGCCATGATTTGTCTTTTCTGGGTACCAGGAAAAGTCTTGAATAGAAACCTTGTCCCTTTTCCTCTTCTGGTACTGGTTGAATAGCCCCCATGTTCATGAGGGACAGTACTTGTTTCTGGGCCTCTGCCCACTGATTTGGGGTCAGGTCTGGCCATCAGTTTGGGATTGGCAACGTGTGGAAATGAAATCTGTATCCCTGGGATACTAAATTTAAAACCCATTTGTCCTGGGTTATAAGTTGCCAGTTTCTTGCATGAAGTGCCAGTTTTCCCCCAAAGGGGCGGCTAAAAGGCAAGTGCTTGGTAAGTGTAGAGGGAAATTATTGAGACTGTTTACCATATGGAGGTGCCTTGTTTCCAGATTTGGAGGTGGAAGCACCCCATTGCTTTGTTCTAAAAGTCCCTTGTGACTGAAACCTGGAGCCTTTGAAATGTCTGGGTTTGACTTGAGTGGCTCTTGAAGGAACTGGAAATGACCAGTAGTAGGCCAGTGCCTACTAAATCTTGGAGGTTGCACTTGTAAGAAATCTTTCACAGTTGCATATATTTAGCTTCATCTTCCATCTTTTTTAAAACGTCTTCAACCTTATTATCAAAGAGACAGTCCTGTTGTAAAGGAGCATCCAACAATTTTGCTTTAACATGATCAGGCAGAGTTTGCTCTTTGAGCCAAGTATGCCTTCTTAGCACAGAACCAGTTACAGCATCCCTGCAAGAGGCCTCCAAAGAATCAAAACCGCATTGCAAAGTATGTTTTCCAATTTGTTCAGCTGAATGCAATAAATCCTGTAAATCTTTATTTTCCATACAGTCAGAAATTAACATAATTTTCTGTTTAAGCAGTCCTGTGATATGCTGTTGATATTTAAGCATATGAAATTGACAGTTTAAAGCCCTGATTGCCAAGGTTGCAGAAGTGCAAACCTTCTTACCCCATCTATCCAGCACCCTGGAATCTCTATCAGAAGGGGTAGGATTTTTAGCAGTAGAGGCCTTAATGCCCTGGGGACCCTGAGAAATGGTTTCAGGATCAGCAATAGGATTTCTGAAAAGGAATTTGTGGGAGTCAGGAACCCTGTAGTATCTGTCTGGCTTACAAGGAACCAGAGGCAGAGAGTCAGGAGCCATACTAGATTCTGAAAAAAACATCATCAACAATGTCTAGAACAGGAGGTATTGCCAAAGGCCTATGCTGAGGAAGAAGAAGAAAATCCCAAAGTCTCTTTTTAGATTCAGAGAAATTCCGACTTTCCCAGTGGAAATGTTCCCTTAAGGTATGTAAAGTTTCCCCAAAACAAAAATCCTCAGGGGGAGAAGCAGAAGGAATGGAATCTTCTGCAGAGTCCTCATAAGTAGGTATAGACAAATCGTGTTCATTAGAAGAGTCAAAAGAAATAGAATCCTGTTCAGAAGATTCATAATCAATGTCTTGTCTAGGCCTCTTAGAAGGAAGGGGTTGGCTACCCCTGATCAGAG
The DNA here is from genome assembly GCF_019279795.1 of Protopterus annectens. Classification (NCBI taxonomy): domain Eukaryota; kingdom Metazoa; phylum Chordata; order Ceratodontiformes; family Protopteridae; genus Protopterus; species Protopterus annectens. Next base: position 15,820,685 of record NC_056725.1, on the reverse strand, counting down.
TAATTAAATCTTCAGCCATTTTGATCATTTGTTTTTTAGGCATACGGTCCTGTACATATGGCCCAAGCGTAGGTTTTTTTAGACATAGATTTAGATTTTGACCTTAGTTTTGAAGATGGCATCAGGCTAATGTACAAATCTGTAGGCCTGAAAACACCCTCAGAAGCCGGTGCCAGCACAGCGGCTCCGGACCCATCTAAGGTAGAGACATCTGCAGGTTCCATAATTGAAGCATTTCGCGGCATACCAGACTCCGAATGGGTCTCAGTAGAGGCCTGAAAAATTAAGTAGCGGATATCAGAGGCTGCAAAAGCACCTCAATGAGTACTGGCGACTGGCTTAGGAGAAGCGTTGTCATCAGTTTTGGACCTCAAAGGCCTGTCACTGTCTTTCTTTGCGTTTTTTAGGTATTCTGGTAGTCTGCTAACCGACATTTCTGGATAATTAAAGCGTGAGCCAAAATATTTAGAAGCAAAAATATACAGACGTTTAATAGTGTGTTGATTAAATTTAGCACAAAACTGACAGCAAGGTACATTGTGTTCAGGGCTTAGGCAAGGAATACAGTACAAATTAAAATCCTTATGAGGTACTTGCTTCCCACAAGTAATGCAATTATTAACTTTTACTGACATCGATAAGGAGCAAGAAAAAGTTTCCCCAACGGGGGTACTTAGCTTTTAGTTGAAGACTTCAGTTCTGAAACTCGAAAACGAAAATTTCAGGAGTCGGCCGACCGACACTTGTGAACTGCTTCTGCTTCGGGCACCGCACGGCAAGAAAGACTGATGTAATGGTGTCAGCTGCATGTTTTATAACCCTGACGACCTGACATCATGGAAGAAGGGACAGCAACCGACGTAGGACCCAAGACTTTGTTAATTAGGCCGACAGAGGGCAACCTGCCAGCAGATTACCCAAATGTAATGACTGCAACAGTGAAACACGAAGAACATGTGAGGGGAGTGAATATTTGATTAGCTTTGAGTTGTGCAGGAACATAGCCATTGTTTAGACTTAGAGTAATATTCATTTAGCATAGGTTTGAAATTGTGAATATCAGGATTAAAAAGTATGTCTTGGGGGAAGAGAGTTTCAGGTTTTGGTTATTTTGTTAGAGTATAAGGAATCTCCATTATAATTGTGGGATTTAGTAACATTAAGCATTAATTTGTCAGATGATTTAAGGGACTTGAGGTTTGTATAGGGATGGACAAGGTCAGTGAGAGCTTAACAGTTGTCCGGTTTTGAGGATGACTCCATGAGCAATTATTAGCTGGTTGAGAGATAGTAGGTTGGGAAGTTTGATCCAAGTAAGATAGTGAAGAGCAGAGCAGTGATGTGATCTGTGGGGTAGGTTTGAAGCAAATTTAGCTAGCTATTTTGTTATAACAGGATTCTAGATTATTCAGATATGATTTGTGAAGGTTAGTAAAGAATTGGGAGCAATATAGCAGAGTGGATAGAAGGTGGGATCTGGCTGTAGATATTCTGACATAGTTGGTTAGATAGGGTTTTGCCCTGTAGAGTACACCAAGTTTGATATGGACTTTTTTGATTGCTAGTGCTATAGGTTTATCGAATTTGAGGCCATTCTCTGTTGTTACGCCAAGAAGTTTAGTTTGCTTGACTGGTTCAGTTTTTGTTCCATTACACAGGGAGAGGGGATAGGGTATTTTTTTCACTGGTATTACTGAAGACAGTACAGTTGTGTACACTTACCATAAATGTAGATGTTTGAGTGTATTCACTGTTGCAGTCCTCACATATGGGTTATCCAGCTCCCCGTAGCCCTCAGTCGGCCCGAATACCAGAGTCCTTGGTATATGATGTTGGCTGCCGCCAGTTGTAAAACTGATGTGAGAACGTCAGGTATAAAGGGAGGCAGCCGATGCAATTTCCTCAGTTTTTCTTGTCTTAACTGTCAGGAGCCCCCAAAAGAAGGCTAACCCAGGAAGGTAGCACCCTGGGCATATGTCATATAAAAAATAATGTATATAGTCTGTGCCTTAGGAAAAAAAGGGGTAATGGAGGGTGGGAAACCAGGACTGCAACAGTGAACACACTAGAACATCTACATTTATGGTAATTGTACACAACCTGTGAGAGATGCACTTATCTAGCCAAACTGGAGGTAAAGCTCTCTCCAACCAAGACTGAACCTGATAGTCATGAGGAGAAGGTAAACATTTGCACCACACCACACTCATCACATAGTCTCACTATGTCTACACCACCAAAATCCACACACAGAAACTCAAAAACATTCGCGGAGGCTCTCAATAATAATCTGCCTAAGCAACAGAGACCTCCAAAGCAGAAACACAAGCAACCTCCATCTCCCAACACAACCCAAACGACACATAGCCCACAGACTCAGTGTGCCACTCAAACACAGCCAATAAGGCAAAACAACATACCCAACACACTAGTCATAGGTGACTCTATAGTCAGACACATTGATGTCCCACTCACCAGGCTAAACAAGGAGAAGGTTACTGTCAGCTGCCTGTCGGATGCCAGGATCCGCCACATAACCCACGCACTCAGGTCACTCCACAACAAGTACAAATATGACTCTGTCATTGTCCATGTTGGTGTGAATGACCTGAGACGTACCTCCCTGGACTACATGAAAAGAGACATGGAAGAACTTTCCGATCTTGTAGCCCAAGCAGTATGACCCTAGCCCTGAGTAGCATTCTGCCATCACCTAGAATGATACCGCAGTACAAGGACAAAATGATTGATTTCAACAATTGGTTAAGCTTCTGGTGTCATTCTAAGGGGATTCAGTATCTGTCTGCTTGGGATGACATGGTCAACAGACCATGATGCTTTGCCACAGATGGCCTGCACCGGTCGCCCCTGGGATTCCGGATACTGGCTAAGGCTCTTTCTGCCACTATAGTGCCTTTTTTAGGCAGGATTCAAGTAACAAATTCACCATCATAACAGGAACAAGCAAGCAAAAACTGAGGGTAATGCTACTCAATGTTAGAAGTCTAAATTTCAAAATGCACTCACTCGAGGCACTCCTTAAAATGGAGAACATCGATATCTGTGCAGTGACTGAGACCTGGTTCAAGGCTCCAGAGAGCACCCCTGCACTACCAGGCTATAACTCATACCACACTTTTCGACCATGTAACCTGGACCGAAACACCAAAGGTGGGGGTGTGTCCATATTCATTAAGGATATCCACACCTCCAGGCTAGTTGCTCAGCATAATGCATCCGAGGTTATCCAAGTGCAACTAACTCTTGGCAAAACTGCAATCCAATTATAGCTTGCTACAGATCCCCCACCATGCCCCAGGATTCCCACTCTTCTTGATGTACTGGAAAATATTAGGGTTCAACCAAACACTCCAATAATGGATGACTTCAACTACCTCACCATTAACTGGGAAAACTACTCATGTACCAACTCCTTAGCACATCGCTTTCTGGAATTCATAAACTCCAATGCCCTAGATCAACTTATCCACACCCCAACCAGGGGCAACAATATCCTAGACCTAGTCATTACCAACATGAGTGACCGGTGTTCCACACCTGAAGTCAACTCCTCGTTGGTCCAATCCGACCATAAGCTAATCACCCTTGATATCCACATCCCACCCCCACCCCCAATTAAGGAAACCACAGTAAAAAATTTCTCCAAAGCCAACTTCATGCTTCTTAAGACAGAAGTAGTGAACTTCATGACACCCATGCAGATGGACATGCATTCACTCACACAGGCAGACACAAACACACTCATGCATACATACAGACATTCACTTTTTCGTTTCACTCCATGCCTGGTGGCCCGGTGGTTTGGGACCACTGCACTACATCTTCCAAGTGGAAATGCATTTCCTCCCATTAAAGCCTAAGCGTTATATATAAATGATGCAAGTGAATTTTTTTGAATGCCGTAATCTTGCACCACTGAAGCATTTTCTAGGGTAGATCCAAGAAGACAAGGCGTGTAAATTACTCAGGGTCACCGAGAGCCCAGTCATTACTGATTGGATGCAAACTCAGGGTCACCGAGAGCCCAGTCATTACTGATGGGATGCAAACTCAGGTCTCCAACTTTATATGTAGCACTTTAAGCCACTATATTATACAGGACATACCTATACTCCGAGGAAGGCTGTTATTTTTTTTAACTGCATATATTTATAATGTGCAAGCCAGAGGTATAATGCAGTGGGATGTTTCATGGTTCCTCACTGTTGTGTAACAGAGTAGGCAGCTAGCCAAAGCAAAGACTGAGGATGTTGTTCTTACCTTTCTTTTTTTGTTTCTTCTTTTCTTAAGAGATGCAAACCCTCCTAAATATGACGGGCACTTTCACACAGAGTTCCTACATACACCACAGTCCCATAGCACAAACACACAACCTTCTTCTTCCTATATAGTTAATATTGGAATAGCTGCTAAATATATTAGGCACTTTCGCTGTCATAGGACAGACTTCCCACTCAAGGGAAGTATGTCCTATCATAGGAGGCTAACTAGGCTAGTGGCTGTGCGGCCCTTACAAACCTAGCCAAGAGTTTATCCCCAAAAAGAAACCTTAGTCAGCACCTGTCAATGAGGGACACAGGTGGATCACCTGGGACAAATTTGTGGTTTTCCATCCACTCATCAAGGTTGCACTTGAAGAGGGTCAGCAAGGTACTCTGTTTGATGTGTATAGGAAGTCTATTCCAGAGACAGGGCAGCCTCTGGGAGACAAACTTGTCTCTCCAGCAGGTTTTGTTGATGTTGCATATTAGAGTCAGGCCTTTAGAGCGGGTAATGCACGAGGACTTAGACTTATGGATATGGAGCATCTGTAGTTGGGCAGGGTCCAAGATTGTCTTGTAGACAAGACAAGGTTCACCTCTGAGCAATCTGTACAATACTGAGTAGAGTGATAGTAATTTGAGCCTCTCCGCACAGGACAGGTGTCGAAGGCCATGGATTGTCTTTGTGAAGTATTTCTGTGGCCTTTCCAGTTGATACAGATGTTTGGAGAGGTACATACCAAATGGAGTGTTATACTCAATTATTAGTCTAATGAGGGAGGAGTACAGAGAGGTAATAACCTCCTTTTTTTCTGGATGCAATCCCTTTACTTATGAGATAAGCCAAGTAAAAGGCTTTTCTGACCACTGCCGCAACATGATGGTTGAATGTGAGATTGTTATCAACCTAAGTGATAGTAAAAGTGCCTAACGCAGAATTTTTTGGATATATATATATATATATATATATATATATATATATATATATATATATATATATATAATATATAAAAAAAAAATACTTTTCTGCCATTGTTAATTTTTTCCCGATGTACCCCTAAACTACCAAGCATGTACCCCCAGGGATACGCGCAAGCCCAGGTTGGGAATAGCTGGGTTTAGAGTAATATTCATTTAGTAGAGGTTTGAAATTGTGAATATCAGGATTAAAAAGTATGTCTTGGGGGAAGAGAGTTTCAGGTTTTGGTTATTTTGTTAGAGTATAAGGAATCTCCACTATAATTGTGGGATTTAGTAACATTAAGCATTAATTTGTCAGATGATTTAAGGGACTTGAGGTTTGTATAGGGATGGACAAGGTCAGTGAGAGCTTAACAGTTGTCAGGTTTTGAGGATGACTCCATGAGCAATTATTAGCTGGTTGAGAGATAGTAGGTTGGGAAGTTTGATCCAAGTAAGATAGTGAAGAGCAGAGCAGTGATATGATCTGTGGGGTAGGTTTGAAGCAAATTTAGCTAGCTATTTTGTTATAACAGGATTCTAGATTATTCAGATATGATTTGTGCAGGTTAGTAAAGAATTGGGAGCAATATAGCAGAGTGGATAGAAGGTGAGATCTGGCTGTAGACATTCTGACATAGTTGGTTAGATAGGGTTTTGCCCTGTAGAGTACACCAAGTTTGATATGGACTTTTTTGATTGCTAGTGCTATAGGTTTATCGAATTTGAGGCCATTCTCTATTGTTACGCCAAGACGTTTAGTTTGCTTGACTGGTTCAGTTTTTGTTCCATTACACAGGGAGAGGGGATAGGGTATTTTTTTCACTGGTATTAATTACTGAAGACAGTACAGTTGTGTACACTTACCATAAATGTAGATGTTTGAGTGTATTCACTGTTGCAGTCCTCACATATGGGTTATCCAGCTCCCAGTAGCCCTCAGTAGGCCCGAATACCAGAGTCCTTGGTATATGATGTTGGCTGCCGCCAGTTGTAAAACTGATGTGAGAACGTCAGGTATAAAGGGAGGCAGCCGATGCAATTTCCTCAGTTTTTCTTGCCTTAACTGTCAGGAGCCCCCAAAAGAAGGCTAACCGAGGAAGGTAGCACCCTGGGCATATGTCATATAAAAAATAATGTATATAGTCTGTGCCTTAGGAAAAAAAGGGGTAATGGAGGGTGGGAAACCAGGACTGCAAGTGTGAATACACTAGAAAGTACAGTTTTGTACCTACCATAAATGTAGATGTCCGATAGGTATGCATCTGCAGTCATCACAAATGGGTTGTCCTGCCTCAGGCAGCCCTTCGGTCGGGCGGATTCCAAAGTCTGGGTCCGGTGTCGGCTGATGTCGCCCTTTCCCAGACTTCACAACGCCTGGGGTATAAAAGCGTCAGCCGACGCCATCTTCCTCAGTTTTTCTTGCCCCAGATGCCAGGTGCCCTCTAGGAAGGCTAAATTTGGAAAATAAGCAATAAAAAATCCAAACATTTGCAAAAAGATATGTATGTAAAAACAAATACACCATAATAGATCCCCCCAGCTAGCTAATAGAGAGGTAAGCACCCTAAGAATACCACAGAGGGGAAGGAGGGAGGGTAAACCTGACTGCAGATGCATACCTATCGGACATCTACATTTATGGTAGGTACAAAACTGTACTATGTCCTTCAAGGATGCATCTGCAGTTATCACAAATGGGTAGAATACCATAGCCAATCTGGGGGTGGAGGTACTAGGACAAGGATGGTGTAGCCAAGATACCCTGCAGGACAGCCGTAGCAAAGCCTGCTCTGGATCTGGAGTATAAAGGTAAATTGTAATGCTTGGCAAATGTATGCACGGAGCTCCATGTGGCAGCTTCTAAAATGTCTTTTGTAGCCACCCCTCTTAAGAAGGCTGTGGAGGTGGCTGTGGCTCTCGTAAAATGAGGTCTAATGTTAGCTGGTACAGTCTTTCCATGAAATGAGTAACAAAAGCGGATGCAATTTCCTATCCATTTTGAAATTGTCTGCTTGGAAATTGCTTTTCCTTGAGTATCAGCAGCATATGCTACCAGCAGCTGGTCAGTTTTCCTGAAACCTTTAGTTCTGTCCAAGTAGTAGCGCAACTGTCCGTGAATGTCCAGGGTGTGCAGCAGTTTCTCCCCTTTGTTTTGTGGATTTGGGAAGAAGGTAGGCAAGTGAATGGCTTGATTCAATGAAACCCTGGATACCACCTTTGGCATAAAAGTAGGATTAGTTCTTAATGAAACTCTGTCCTGTTGAAAAATAATGAATGGCTGAACTGCCATCAGGGCCTGCAATTCCGAAACCCTTCTTGCTGAGGTTATTGCCAGAAGGAAAGCAGTCTTCCATGAAAGGTACTGTAGATCTGCAGATGCTGCTGGTTCAAATGGAGGCAGTTTTAGTTTTTCCAACACGTAGTTAAGGTCCCAAGCAGGTAGAGGTGGATTCCTAGGAGGTTTGATGTTTTTAATTCCTCTTACAAACTGTCTTAGGAGAGGATGAGAAAAGACAGGTGGATCAGTACTGTACTCAGCTGAAATTGCTGAAGCATGAATCTTAATAGAAAAGTAAGACAGCCCATTGTGGAACATTTCTGCCAAATATTCCAGGATATGTGCCATGTTCATCATTGTCGCATCTAGGCCCTTTGTGGTGTTCCAGATGAGAAATCTTTTCCATTTTGCTGAATATACCTTCCTTGTGGAAGAGCGGCGAGCTTCCATAATAATATTCTTCACTCTCTGGGATAGCTTATCCTGAGGAGGAGTCAAGGTATTCTCCACGCTGTTAGTTGCAATGTTTTCAGGTTGGAATGTAGAGTTTTGTATCTGTGCTGTGTCAGTAGAAATGGCCATAGAGGTAGGGGCCATGGTTTCGTACGTGACATGCTCCTTAGCAGTGGGTACCAGTGCTGTCTTGGCCAGTCCGGAGCTATCAGAATCACTTTTGGCTGCTCTGCCCTGATTTTCAGTAACACCTTGGTCATTAATGGAATAGGAGGAAATGCATACACTGTCAGATTTCTCCAGCTGAAAGAGAGGGCGTCCACTTTCCACGCTTGTGGGTGGTATGTCCTTGAGCAGAATTTCTTCAGTTGATGATTGTGGGGGGATGCAAATAGGTCTACGTCTGGGCTCCCCCAAGATTGTGTTATCTGTTGAAAAATGTCTGGGTGCAGCATCCATTCGTGTGCATCCATGATATTTCTGCTTAAGCTGTCCGCCAGTGTATTGTCCTTCCCTGGCACAAACTGAGCTTGTAGCTGTATATTGAGTTTCAAGGAAAGATCCCATAGATTCATTGCCAGTCTGCAAAGAGGGTAAGAATGGGTACCTCCTTGCTTGTTTATGTACCACATAACTGGTGTTGTCTGTCCTTATTAGTAGATGGCCTTGATGCAGAAAGAGTTTGAAGGCCTCGATTGCATGTATCACTGCTAGCATTTCTTTTGATTTATGTGCATGCGTAGCTCCTTTTGTGACCACTGTCCTTGGATACCTCTGCCCTCCATGTGTGCTCCCCAACCTAGGTCTGAAGCGTCTGTTGTAATAGTTTGGGAGGGTTTTGGCTTTATGAAGGGCAACCCTCTGTTGGACTGGCTGGCCTGAGCCCACCACAGAAATTCCTTGTGAAGGCATGGAATGAGTGGGATTAACGTCTCCAAACTGTGACTGTGCTGAGTCCATAAACTCCTTAGGTACCACTGTAGCTTTCTCATATGTAGCCTTGCTTGTGGAATCAAAAGAATACAGGATGCCATGTAACCCAGGGCTTGCAGGATTTTCCTTGCAGTCAGCTGGGTTTGTCTTGTCAGATTCTTGAAGTAATCCGGTAGTTGACTTTGTTTTTCTTCTGTGAGATAAGCCAATTGGGTGGTTGTATCTAAATCCGCACCCAGAAAGGTTATTCTTTGGGATGGAACAAGTCTTGATTTGTGCATGTTGACTGTATATCCCAAGGCTTGTAGAAGGTTGATGGCATAATTTAAGTCCTTTAAGTCGAGAATTGGTCTCCATTGATGCTCTTTTCTTGGAACAAGGAATAGCCTGGAGTAAAATCCTTGGCCTTGTTCTGAAATAGGAACTTTTTCTATGGCTTTCATTTGTAGTAAGTTTGAGATTTGTTTCAAAGCCTCTGCCCTTTGATTTGGTGGCAGACCTGGCATGCCTTTTCTTTTTGGCAAAGTGTGGAAATGGAACCTGTATCCGTTGTCTATTATTTGGAGTGTCCATTTGTCTCTTGTAATGTTGTGCCAATTTCTTGAGAATAAAGAAAGCTTTCCGCCCAAAGGTGCTTCTAATTGAGCCCTGGTTGGCGGAGTCAAAGCAAAGTCATTGAGTTTGTCCTTGTGCAGCAGTTGCAGGTCCTGAACTGCCTGTCTGGACTGGAGGTTGCCATCGACGGCCTCTGTAGGAGCCCCTAGCTTGCCCTCTACCTGTGGCACGCCTGTTCCTGCCCCTTTGAAATCTTTCTGTGTCCAGAAAGGACCAATTCTCGGAAGGCCAATTTCTGCTAAATCTAGGCGGTTGGACTTGAAGAAAATCCTTAACTGTTTGTACAGATTTTGCCTTTTCCTCAAATTTCTTTAGGACGTCTTGAGCAGTGGAACCAAATAACTTCTGCTTTTCCAGTGGAGCATCCAAAAGCTTAGCTTTACCATGTTCTGGCAGAGATTGTTCCTTCAGCCAAGCATGCCGGCGTATGACAACACCTGTCATTGCTGACCTACATGAAGCTTCCAATGCATCATAACTACACTGCAAGAAGTGGTTGCTAACCTGCTGGGAGTTCTGTACCAGATCCTGAAGGGATTTACGGTCAAGGGGTTCAGAAGAAAACAATTTCTTATGCATTTCTTCTAACAAATACTCTTGATACTATCATGTGAAATTGACAATTTAATGCCCTCATAGCAAGAGTGGCCGAAGTATACACTTTTTTACCCCATCTCTCTAATGCCCTGGACTCCTTTGCAGAGGGGAGTGGGTTCTTAGTAGTAACAGCTGCAACCTCTTTAGGGCCCTGTGAAATAGTTTCAGGGTCAGCAGAGTGGGCCTTATAAAGAAAATTGTGTGTGTCCGGGAATACCTATTGGGCTTAACAGGGGCCGGAGGCAGAGTGTCAGGGGTCATACTAGAGTCAGAGTATACATCATCAATCACATTTAAAACAGGAGGAATAGCCAAAGGTCTATGCTGAGGTAAATGGAGAAAAGTTCTTAGTCTTTTCCTGGAATCAGAATATTCCTGGCCCTGCCATTTGAAATGCTCTCTCATAGTGGGAAGGGTCTCCCCAAAGGAAAGCTCTTCAGGAGGGGAGGCCGAGGGAATAGATTCCTCTGCATCCGAATCCTCGTAGGCCGAATAAGCCTCCTCCTGGTAGTCTGAGTGATCCGAGCCAACAGAGGCCTCCTCTGAGGACTGGGGATCAGGAGGATCCATCCTGGGCCTTTTGTCTAGAGGGGGTAGGGAGCCCCTGTCCGGATGAGGCTGAGAGCCCCTAATTAAGGAGATAAGGTCCTCTGCTAAAGTTAGAATCTGTGAACTAGAAGAAGGTCCCTGAGGAATAACTCTGGGAGGCATGGCTTTAGAGTGTTTTGCAGCTTTAGCCCTGGTGAAGGCCTTAATAGACATGGATGCAGGAGGCCTGGCTGCACCATGTGCTGGTGTAGCTTTGTCTAAAGGTATGGTGTCGGAAGATTCCAATACACCAGTTTCGGAAGGCAATTCTGTAACCGACTCGGTAGGAGCCTCCGGGGCCGAGGCTGTCGGTTGAAATATTTCAGGGTTCGGAAGTTCCAAGGACTCGGTATCAGCCGAGACCGAGACACTGCTGTAGGCCTAGCAGCGGTTTCAGCGAAACCGCGCCCGCGGTGTCGGTCCTTGTCTTTCCGTTCTTAATTAAATGTGATGTCGGGTTTCCGATGGCATTTTGTAAGCAAAACTATCCCCAAAAACTCTTCTGAACTCCGACCGGCGTCTAAGAGTGCGTCGGTTGAAGGAAGCGCAGGCAGAACAGGCCGAGACGTCGTGGTCTGGGCCTAAGCAAGGTAGACAATAAGAGTGGAAATCCTTATGAGGTATTTGTTTCCCACAAGTTAAACAATTATTAACTTTTTCTGACATCGGCTGAGGCAAGAAAGAGTCCCCAACGGGGTACTTAGCTTTTGAAGTCCTCGGATAGCGAATTTACAGGAGCTGGCCGACCGGCACTTGCGAACTGCTTCTGCTTCGGGCACCACGCGGCAAGAAAGACTGAGGAAGATGGCTGACCGAAGGGCTGCCTGAGGCAGGACAACTCATTTGTGATGACTGCAGATGCATCCTTGAAGGACATCATCTACATTTATGGTAATTGTACACAACCTGTGAGAGATGCACTTATCTAGCCAAACTGGAGGTAAAGCTCTCTCCAACCAAGACTGAACCTGACAGTCATGAGGAGAAGGTAAACATTTGCACCACACCACACTCATCACATAGTCTCACTATGTCTACACCACCAAAATCCACACATAGAAACTCAAAAACATTTGCGGAGGCTCTCAATAATAATCTGCCTAAGCAACAGAGACCTCCAAAGCAGAAACACAACCAACCTCCATCCCCCAACACAACCCAAATGACACATAGCCCACAGACTCAGTGTGCCACTCAAACACAGCCAATAAGGCAAAACAACATACCCAACACACTAGTCATAGGTGACTCTATAGTCAGGCACACTGATGTCCCACTCACCAGGCTAAACAAGGAGAAGGTTACTGTCAGCTGCCTGTCGGGTGCCAGGATCCGCCACATAACCCACGCACTCAGGTCACTCCACAACAAGTACAAATATGACTCTGTCATTGTCCATGTTGGTGTGAATGACCTGAGACGTACCTCCCTGGACTACATGAAAAGAGACATGGAAGAGCTTTCTGATCTTGTAGCCCAAGCAGGTATGACCCTAGCCCTGAGTAGCATTCTGCCATCGCCTAGAATGATACCGCAGTACAAGGACAAAATGATTGATTTCAACAATTGGTTAAGCTTCTGGTGTCATTCTAAGGGGATCCAGTATCTGTCTGCTTGGGATGACATGGTCAACAGACCACGATGCTTTGCCACAGATGGCCTGCACCGGTCGCCCCTGTGATTCCGGATACTGGCTAAGGCTCTTTCTGCCACTATAGTGCCTTTTTTAGGCAGGATTCAAGTAACAAATTCATCACCATAACAGGAACAAGCAAGCAAAAACTGAGGGTAATGCTACTCAATGTTAGAAGTCTAAATTTCAAAATGCACTCACTCGAGGCACTCCTTAAAATGGAGAACATCGATATCTGTGCAGTGACTGAAACCTGGTTCAAGGCTCCAGACAGCACCCCTGCACTACCAGGCTACAACTCATACCACACTTTTCGACCATGTAACCTGGACCGAAACACCAAAGGTTGGGCTGTGTCCATATTCATTAAGGATATCCACACCTCCAGGCTAGTTGTTCAGCATAATGCATCCGAGGTTATACAAGTGCAACTAACTTTTGGCAAAACTGCAATCCAATTGTAGCTTGCTACAGATCCCCCACCATGCCCCAGGATTCCCACTCCTCTTTTCTTGATGTACTGGAAAATATTAGGGTTCAACCAAACACTCCAATAATGGATGACTTCAACTACCTCACCATTAACTGGGAAAACTACTCATGTACCAACTCCTTAGCGCATCGCTTTCTGGAATTCATAAACTCCAATGCCCTAGATCAACTTATCCACACCCCCACCAGGGGCAACAATATCCTAGACCTAGTCATTACCAACATGAGTGACCGGTGTTCCACACCTGAAGTCAACTCCTCGTTGGTCCGATCCGACCATAAGCTAATCACCCTTGATATCCACATCCCACCCCATGCCTATTAAGGAAACCACAGTAAAAAATTTCTCCAAAGCCAACTTCATGCTTCTTAAGACAGAAGTAGTGAACTTCATGACACCCATGCAGATGGACAATACAGTTACAACTGCTGAATCCTACACAAATGCACTCTATAAGCACCTACATGAGTGCATGGATCGTGCTATCCCAAACAGAACCAAGCCAATCTGGTGGTCCCCTGCCATAAACAAACTGTACAAGAGAAGGAAGAAACTGTTGCAAAAGAGAGTAAAATCCCATGAGTGGAGGAGCTCCCTGGTCAGCCTCAGTAAGAAGATGAGATCCCTTATAAGATCCTCCAAAGCTAGCTACAAAAATAAAATCACCACTAATTCCAAGGACAACCACAAAGCATTCTATGGCTATGTCAAGAATCTCAATGGCAATACCCAGATCTGCTCTGAGTTACAGCACAAAGGCACGAAAATTACAGAACCAACTGACATTGCCAACATCCTGGCAGATAGGTTCAGTGCTAACTTTACTCCCCCCCCCCAAAGGGTCCCCATCTATACAGGAAGAATGCAGAGTCCCTGTAATCACAACAACGCAGGTGAAAGCTGCACTCTCTAAAGCTAAAACACAGCATCCATGGGACCGGACAACATCCCAGGCTGCGTTTTACATGAACTTCAGAATGAACTGGCTCCTCACTTAAGCACCATGTTCAATAATAGCCTCGCATCAGGCTTTGTGCCCACTGAATGGTGCACAGCAACAGTTATCCCACTCCACAAAGGGGGAGCCACCACTGATCCCGGGAACTATAGACCTATTAGCCTGACAAGCCTGGTCTGCAAGGCCATGGAACGTATCATCATGGAACTCATAAACAAAGACATTGGTAACCTCCAAACTCTGGATCCCACCCAGTTCGGGTTTGTGAAAGGCAGATCATGCCTCCTGAACCTGATCGACTTCTTTGAGGCAGTCACCAAAGCCGTAGATGAGGGTAAGGTGGTTCACACTGCCTATCTTGACCTCGCCAAGGCTTTCAACACCATCCCCCATTCTGGAATTATAGCTAAACTCAATAAACTAGGCATAAATCCCTATGTCACAAGATGGGTTGCCAACTGGCTCACTGACAGAACCCACACTGTAAATGTTGCAGACTCCAAATCTGACCTCAAACCAGTGACAAGTGGAGTACCACAGGGTTCCCTCCTGGAACTGCTCCTGTTTGGTATCTACTTCTCTGAAGTACAGGCTAACACAGAAGGCCTCTGGCTAATGAAGTTCGCAGATGACTGCAAACTAGGAGCCACAGTCAAGTCCCCAAATGATGTGAACATCCTACAGAAGGGCCTCTCTGAGACAGATGCCTGATGTCAGAGCCATGGCCTCAAGCTCAATGCCAAACAGTGCAGTGTCATCCCCTTTGGTAAAAACTCTCTACCCATGAACTACCACATAGGCAGCAATCTACTTAACACTGAATGCGTGATAAGAGACCTTGGGACCCAGGTGGACAGTAGTCTCTCCTTTGATAGTCACATCGCCACAGTAGTTGGGAAGTCCTTCTACGTACGCACACCTCATCATAAAAGGGTTCTCATCCAGGAAAAAAGCGGTCATCGTTCCCCTCTACTAGACACTCATTAGACCCATTATGGAGTAGAACGCCCCTTTTGGAATGTACCTCACAAGACATCTGCAGCAGCTGGAAAGGCCACAGAAGTACCTCACAAAGAGGATTACTGGACTCAAACAAATGCCCTACACTGACCATCTCAAAACACTCCAGCTTTACTCCGTAGCATATCGCCTACTCCGAGGTGATCTCTGCCTAACATATAAAGCTGTGTCAAACCCAGAGCTGTTGGACATGCTACACCTAAAGAAATCCCAATCCATCCGAGCTACATGCTCTTGGGACCTAAACCTTGTCACCACAACAAACAGGACATGCTGGAGGGATAGATTCCTATCCCAGAGACTTCCCATACTCTGGAACAGGCTACCCATCTATGTCAAGCAAAGTTCTTCCTTAGCACTCTTCAAGAAAAATCTTGATGAGTGGATGGGAAATAGGAAATACACCCCGGGGATCACTTCTGTGTCTCTGCTCGACAGTGGCACAAGAAAATAACTTTCTTGGGTGGCGTAAGCCAGGGAACCTTGTTGGCTAGGCTTATGTAGGCCCTTGGGCCGATAGCCTAGTACCTACCTATGAACCTATAAGTGTACTATGTTCTTCGTGTTTCACTTTGCAGTCCTCACATATGGGTTGATTCCCAAAGTCCAGGAAAAAGACAAAGCATGGAGGAAGGATCACAGATTAAGGGTTGGTAAGAAGGCCCTGCAAAACTGCAGAGGCAAAACCAGCCCTGGATTTAGAAAACAAAGGTAGATTGTAATGCTTTGTGAAAGTATAGACAGAAGACCAAGTAGCTGCTTCCAGAATGTCCTTAGTAGGCACATCTCTCAGAAAGGCTGCAAAGGTAGAGGCTGATCTAGTAGAATGGGTCATAATACCATGAGGGGGAACCTTCCCATGCTGCAGGTAACAAAAGTGAATACAATGAGCAATCCATTTGGAGATGGTTTGTTTTGAAATAGCTTTACCTTGAGCTCCAGGAGCAAAACTAACTAAATCTCAGCTGTCTATGCACATCAAGAGAGTGCAGAATCCTTTCCCCTTTATTTTGGGGATTGTTGAAAAAAGTAGGCAGGTGAATAGACTGGTTAAGGGTTAAACTGGAAACTACCTTAGGCATGAAGGAGGGATTAGTTCTTAGAGAAACTCTGAGTGAAAACTAATGAAAGGTTCTACTGCCATTAAGGCTTGCAGCTCAGACACCCTGCTAGCTGAAGTAATAGCTAAAAGGAAAGCAGTCTTCCAGGATAGAGACTTCAAATCTGCAGAGGCAGCTGGTTCAAACGGAGGCAGATTTCTCCAAGATAAAATTAAGATCCCAAGCAGGAGTAGGAGCTCTTCTGGGAGGTCTAAGATTACTAGCTCCCTTAGCAACTGTTTCATCAAGGGGTGAGAGAAGTACAGTTGTGTACACTTACCATAAATGTAGATGTTCGAGTGCATTTACTGTTGCAGTCATTACATTTGGGTAATCTGCTGGCAGGTTGCCCTCAGTCGGCCTGAATAACAAAGTCTTGGGTCCTGCGTCGGTTGCGGTCTCATCTTCTGTGACGTCAGGTCATCAGGGGTATAAAACTTGCAGCCGACGCCATTTTCTTCAGTTTTTCTTGCCCCAGATGTCAGGTGCCCCCCAAATGGGGAGCAAAAAAAAAAAAAAAAAATATATATATATATATATATATATATATATATATATAAATGCAATTGTAACAACATAAACTTTACCTTCATCTAAAAGCAAATACACCACAAAGACTGTAGAATATAGTGAAAGAAAGAGAAGTTCTAGAAAAAAAGGGGGATGGGGGGTAGGTAACCTGGACTGCAACAGTGAATACACTCGAACATCTACATTTATGGTAAGTGTACACAATTGTACTATGTTCTTCGTGTTTCACTGTTGCAGTCATTACATTTGGGTAGAATCCCAAAGCTATGGATGGGGAGGATGGAGCTAAATAGCATTAGGAGCGGCTATAAGGCCCTGCAGAACTGCAGTGGCAAAGCCTGCCCTGGACTTAGAGAAGAGAGGCAAATGATAATGCTTTGTAAATGTATGAACAGAGCTCAAAGTAGCAGCTTCTAAAATGTCTTTGGTTGGAACTCCTCTGAGAAAAGCTGCTGAGGTAGATGCAGCCCTGGTGGAATGTGACCTGATTTCCTTGGGCACCGGTTTACCATGATGCAAGTATAAGGTGGTTAGGTATAAAGGAAAGATTGGTCTTGAGGGACACCCTGTCTGGATGAAATGTAATAAAAGGCTCCACAGCCATGAGGGCCTGTAGTTCTGAAACCCTTCTTGCTGAAGTGATTGGCAGAAGGAAAGCTGTTTTCCAAGATAAAAACTTTATATCCGCAGTAGCTGCTGGTTCAAAAGGAGGCAGGGTGAGCTTTTCCAGCACAAAATTGAGGTCCCATGCAGGAGTTGGTGATCTTCTGGGAGGCCTTAAATTTCTGGCCCCTCTAAGATACTGTTTTAGCAGACAATGAGAAAAGATGCGTGGCTCTGTGTTGTAATGAGTCAAGATGGCAGAGGCATGGATTTTTACTGACGAAAAAGATAGGCCCTTGTCAAGCATCTCAGTCAAGTATTGTAAAATCTGAGGAATACTTGGCTTTGCTGTGTCCATTCCTTGTGCTTGGTTCCAAGCACAGAACCTCTTCCATTTATCAGCATAAGATTTTCTAGTACTAGGCCTTCTGGCTTCTAAAATGACATCCATCACATATTTACTGAGAGATGTTGTTTGAATAATTACACGATCAGCCTCGCTGCCATGTTCAGAGTTTGGAGCTGATTGTGCAGAATTTGATTGCTCTGCTGAGACAGTAGATGAGGTATTTAAGGCAAGTACCAAGGAGGGAGTTGAGACATATTCCTTAGAATTGGGTACCAGTGCTGGCGAGGCCAGTCCAGGGCAATTAGGATCATTTTTGGTTTTTCCTGTCTGACCTGTAGTAAGACCTTGGGGAGAAAAGGCAGAGGAGGAAAGGCATAGATTGATAGGTTTTTCCAACTGAAGGATAGGGCATCCACTTTCCATGCTTGTCTGTGATAAGTCCTTGTGCAGAATTTGTCTAGTTGATAACTTTGGGGAGAGGCAAATAGAGATCTATGTCTGGACACCCCATTTCTCTGTTATCATGCTGAAGACTTGTGGGTCCAGTTTCCACTCGTGAGGGTCCATAATATTTCTGCTTAGATCGTCTGCCAGAGTATTTTGTTTTACTGGCAGGAATTGAGCTTGAAGATGTACTTGGTAAGTCAGGGCTGTGTCCCACAATGCCATGGCTAGTCTGGAAAGGGGGTAGGAATGTGTACCCCCCTGCTTGTTTATGTACCACATAACCGTGGTGTTGTCCACCTTTATCAATAGTTGTCCTGGATGAAGTAAATCCTTGAAGGCTGTCAGGGCATTCTGAACAGCTAATATCTCCTTCGGGTTGATATGCAGAAGCATTTGTTTTGGGATCCATATGCCCTGAATGCATCTCCCTGCAAGGTGGGCTCCCCAAGCATAGTCTGATGCATCTGTAGTTAGGGTTTGGGAGGCAGGGGGTAGAGTGAAAGACCATCCCATGTTCTGGTGACATGTCTCTGCCCACCAAAGAAACTCATGTTGTAGGCAGGGAATGAGAGGAATTATTGTTTCCAGACTGTGACAATTTTAACTCCATAAACTTTTTAGATACCACTGTAGTTCCCTCATATGCAGTCTTGCATATGGAATTAGTAGAATGCAGGATGCCATGAACCCCATAGCCTGCAGAATTTGTCTTGCAGATAACTGGATTTTTGTTGCCATCTGTTTGAAGTAAATAGTCAGTTCCCTTTGTTTGTCTGGCATAAGGTAACCCATCTGGGCAGTTGTATTCAAGCTTGCACCCAGGAATGTAATTTTTTGAGAGGGTACCAGTTGTGATTTCTTTTAGTTTATTGTGTACCCTAGGCATGTCAGAAGCCTTTTTACAAATGCCAGATGTTGAAGAAGAATGTCCTTGTTTTCTGCTTGAATGAGAAAGTCATCCAAGTAAGGATAGATTTGTACGTTTCTTTGTCTGCAAAATGCAATTACTGGTGCCAGGCACTTTGTAAAGACCCTGGGCGCAGTAGATAAGCCAAGGGGCAGTGCAGAGAATTGGTAATGCATAAAACCAGCCTTGAAGCGGAGGTATCTTCTGCATGATTCTCTTATTGGGATATGCAGGTATGCCTCTCAAGTCTCGAGTCACTAACCAAGCGTTCTTGCCCAGAATGGGCAGAAGCTTTTGTAAAGTCAGCATTTTGAATTTTGAGATGTGCAAGAATGTGTTCAAAATAGATAAATCCAGTACTGGACACCAGGCATTTTCTGGGTACCAGGAACAGTCTTGAATAAAACTCTTGCCCTTTTTCCTGTTCTGGTACTGGTTGAATAGCCCCCATATCCATGAGGGACGTAACTTGTTTCTGTGCCTCTGCCTATTGATTTTGTGACAGATCTGGCCAACCATTTGGAATTGGCAAGGTATGGAAATGAAATCTGTACCCTTGGGATACTATGTTTAATGCCCACTTGTCCTGGGTTATTAACTGCCAATTTTGAGCATGAAGTGCTGATTTTCTCCCTAAGGGGGCTGCAAAAAGATAAGTGCTTGGTGATGGCAGAGGCAGTCATTGAGACTGCTTACTGTAGGGTTGTGTTTTGTTTCCTTCACATTTGGAGGTAGAGGCACCCCATTGCTTTGACCTCTAAGAACCCTGTGAATGGTATCTAGAGCCGTTTGAGCACCTGGATTTTCTTTGTGAGGCTCTGTTGGACACAGGAAAGGACCAATTTTTTGTAGGCCAGTGTCTACTGAATCTGGGTGGCCGCACTTGTAAGAAATCTTTTAGTTTGCATAGCCTTAGCTTTGTCTTCCATTTTCCTCCTCTGCCTTATTACCAAACAGATTATCATGCTGTAAAGGTGCATCCAACAATTTAGCTTTAACATGATCAAGCAGATTTTGCTCCTTGAGCCAGGCATACCTTCTAATCACAGATCCAGTAACTGTAGCCCTGCAAGAGGCCTCCAAGAAATCAAAACCACATAGCAAAGTATGCTTTCCAACCTGTTCTGCTGCATGCATAATTCCTGCAATTCTTTATTTTCCACACATTCAGAAATCATCATCATTTTCTGTTTCAATAATCCCATAACATGCTGTTGATATTTAAGCATATGAAACTGGCAGTTTAAGGCCCTACTTGCCAAGGTTGCAGACGTATAAACCATCTTTTCCCATCTATCCAGTGCCCCGGAATCTCTATCAGAGGGGGTAGGATTCTTGGCTGTAGAGGCCTTTACACCTTTTGGACCCTGTGAGATAGTTTCAGGGTCAGCAGCAGGATTTTTGTATAAAAATTTGTGGGAGTCAGGAACCCTGTAATATCTGTCTGGCTTACTAGGAGCCGGAGGTTAGGGAATCAGGAACCATGCTTGATTCCGAAAACATATCATCAACAATGTCTAATACAGGAGGTATAGCCAAAGGCCTGTGCTGACGAAGGAGGAGGAAATCCCTAAGCTTCTTTTTTGATTCCGAGAAATCCTGACTCTCCCAATGAAAATGTTCCCTTAAAATATGCAAGGTTTCTCCAAAGGAATAATCTTCAGGAGGAGATGCAGATGGGATGGATTCTTCTGCATCTGAATCCTCATAGGGTGATATAGAAAATTCCTGATCAGAAGAGGAATCAGAAGAAATAGAAACCTGATCTGAAGATTCATAATCAGTGTCTTGCCTAGGCCTCTTATCAGGAGGGGGTTGTTGGGAACCCCTGATCAAGGTAATTAAGTCCCCAGCCATTTTGATAATCTGCTTTTTAGGCATAGGGGCCTGAGCACATGGCTCATGCGTCAGTTTTTTTAGCCTTAGAAGTTGTTTTTGCTTTTGAAGCTGGCGTCGGTTTTATATAGAAATGTTGAGGCCTAAAAACACCCTCAGAAGCCGGTGCCTGCTCAGCGGCTCCGGACCCATCCGAGGGAGAGACATCCATGTGTACAATAGGGGGTATCAGGGGCTGCAAAAGCGCCTCACTGAGTACTGGTGAACCAGCGACTGACTTAGGAGAAGCTTTGTCATTGGTTTTGGACCTGAACGGTCTGTTTCTGTCCTTTTCTTTGCGTTTTTTGTGAACTCTGGTAGTCGGATTGATATCCGATGACATTTCAGGGTAATTAAACCAGTTTCCAAAATATTTTGAAGCAAAGATATACCGATGCTTAATAGTGCGTTGGTTAAATCTAGCACAAAACCAACAGCAAGGCATGTTGTGATCTGGGCCAAGGCAAGGAATACAGTACAAATGAAAATCCTATGAGGTAGTAGTTGCTTCCCACAAGTAATGCAATTATTAAATTTTACTGACATCGGTAAGGAGCAAGAAAAAAGTTTCCCCAATGGGGTAATTAGCTTTAATTGAAG
Organism: Protopterus annectens; assembly: GCF_019279795.1. Classification (NCBI taxonomy): domain Eukaryota; kingdom Metazoa; phylum Chordata; order Ceratodontiformes; family Protopteridae; genus Protopterus; species Protopterus annectens. Next base: position 15,799,459 of record NC_056725.1, on the reverse strand, counting down.
ACTTCGGTTCTGAAACTCGAATGCGAAAATTTTAGGAGTCAGCCGACCGGCATTTGCGAACTGCTTCTGCTTCGGGCACCGCGCGGCAAGAAAGACTGAAGAAAATGGCATCGGCTACATGTTTTATACCCCTGACAACCTGACATCATGGAAGGGGAGACAGCAACCAAAGCAGGACCCAAGACTTTGTTATTCAGGCCGACTGAAGGCAACCTGCCAGCAGATTACCCAAATGTAATGACTGCAACAGTGAAACACGAAGAACATCAATGGGTTGCTCAAAAGAACAATGAGTCGAAATTGCTGAAGCGTGAATTTTGATTGAAAAAAAGGAAAGTCCACCATTAAGCAGTCCTGCTAGGTAGTCAAGAATGAGGGAAAGAGAAGGATGAGAAGAGTCTTTTCCTTTAGCCAGCATCCAAGAGCAAAATCTCTTCCATTTATCTGCATAGGATTTTCTGGTGCTAGGCCTCCTGGCCTCATGAAGAACTTCAACCATCTGTTGAGAAAGATTTAAAGTATTAGCCAGGCAGTTAAATGCAGAGTTGTGAAGATGAGGATGAAGGAAGTTTCCCCCTCCCTGAACCAACAGATCTGGTACCAGGGGAAGATGCCAAGGCTGAGCCTGGGAAAGGCTGTGAAGGAGGGGATACCAATGCTGCCTGGGCCAGTCTGGAGCTATCCGAACAGTCTTTGGTTTTTTGTCCGTAATCTTTAGCACCACTCTGGGAAGAAGAGGCAGAGGAGGGAATGCATAAACTGAGGGATGTGTCCATGGGAAGGACAAAGCGTCCACCCTCCAAGTTTTGTTGTGAAACTCCCTGGTGCAGAAGGTTGGAAGGAGATGATTGGTGTGAGATGAGAAAAGATCCACTTGTGGGGTGCCCCAATGATGAGTGATGCGATGGAAAATGCCTTGTTCAGTTGCCACTCGTGAGGATCCAGAACATGTCTGCTCAAATGATCCGCCAAGGAGTTTAGCCTCTGTGGGAGATACTGGGCTATTAGATGTAGGCCCACGGATGCTGCTACGGGACCATAGTCTCATGCTTTGTCTGCACAAGGGGTAAGAGTGAGTCCCCCCTGCTTGTTGATATACCACATGACTGTGGTACTGTCTGTCCTGATCAGCAGAGTCCCAGGGTAGAGTAGGTCCTTGAAAGCCAGCAAGGCCTGCTGCACTGCCATCAATTCTTTTAAGTTTATGTGCAGATGAATCTGCTGGTTGCTCCAAGTCCCCTGTATGCCCCTGCCTTCCAGATGAGCCCCCCATGCTACATCTGAGGCGTCTGTGGTGAAAGTCTGGCTGGCAGATGGTGGGTGGAAAGGCAGACCCTTGTTCTGAGAACAGGCTGTCACCCACCAGAGTAACTCCATTTGTAGACAGGGAATCAGGGGAAGAATCAAGTCTAAGTCCTGTGTGTGTTGACACCAAAGATTCTTGAGGTACCACTGAAGTTTTCTCATATGCAGCCTTCCATATGGGATTATCAAAATACATGAAGCCATGAACCTCAGTGCTTGCAGGAATTGCCTTACAGGGAGCTGGGCTTGTAGGAATTGCCTTGTAGGGAGCTGGGTCATGCTTGCCAAGTTCATGAAGTAAGCCAAAAGATCTTCTTGCTTCTGTTGAGGGAGGAATACCATCTGGGTGGCTGTATTCAGACTCGCTCCCAGGAAAACAATCTCCCTTGTAGGAATAAATTTTGACTTATTTTCGTTGAGTGTGTAACCCAAAGAGGTGAGAGTGTTCTTCACAAAATCCAAATACTTTTCTAGTTGTTCTGGGGAGTTTGCTTGAATGAGACAATCGTCCAGGTAGGGATACATTTGAATGTTTCTCTGTCTGCAAAAAGCAATGGCTAGAGCCAGGCACTTGGTAAAAACTCTGGGAGCAGTAGATAAACCAAAGGGCAATGCTGAGAATTGAAAGTGTTGCTTCCCAGCCCTGAAGCGAAGGAACTGCCTGGAACTTTCCCTTATTGGGATGTGCAGATAAGCCTCCTTTAGATCCAAAGTTACCAGCCATGAATCCTTGCCCAGCATTGGTAGTAACTGTTGAAAAGTGAGCACCTTGAATTTGAATCACCAGAAAAGTGTTTAGAATAGACAGATCCAGAATAGGGCGCCAGGTGCCCCCCTTTCTTGGGTACCAGAAAAAGTCTTGAATAAAAACCTAGGCCTGCCTGATTTGCAGGAACTGGCTCTATAACCCCCATAGTCAGTAAAGAAGAAATTTGAGATTCTACCTCCGCCCCGAGAGTTCTGGGTATGTTTGGGTACCCTTGTAAAATGCAAGGTGTGAAAGTAAAACTTGTAACCTTGGTTTACTATATTGAGCACCCATTTGTCATCTGTGATGGTAGACCACACCTCTACAAACCTGGCTAGCCTTCCCACCAAAGGAAATCCAGGGCCCGCAGAGGTAGGCATAAGAAGACCGGAGTCATTGAGAATGTTTGCTTTGGGGAGCTGGCTTGGAACTCCCCGATTTAGCAGAAGAAGAATGCCATTGCTTAGCCCTTTGAGGGGCAGAAGGCTGCCCTCTGGAAGATCTGAAACCTCTAGGCCTAGAGCGACCCTGCTTGCCAGGATCAGAGAAAGACCAATTCTTGGAAGGATAATGCCTACTAAACTGAGGAGGCTGAACCTGAAGGAAATCTTTTACAGCTTGCATTGATTTTGCCTTATCCTCCAACTTCTTCAGTACCTCCTCAGACTTATTACCAAAAATATTGTCCTTATGCAAAGGAACATCCAACAATTTAGACTTAACAGGTTCAGAAAGAGGCTGCTCCCTGAGCCAAGCATGCCTTCTAATTACAGAACCAGTGGCTGCTGCTCTGCAGGAAGCCTCCAAAGTGTCAAAACCACAATAAAGGGAATGCTTATTAACTATAGTGGCAGAATTCAGTAAGTCTTGTAAATCTTTGTTCTCTGTCATGGAAGGAATATCTCCAAGTTTAGCCTTAATAGCCTCCAAAGTATGCTGCTGATACTTAAGCATGTGAAAAAGACAATTCATGGATCTAATGGCAAGAGTTGCAGAGGTATATACTTTTTTACTCCACCTGTCCAAGGCCCTAGACTACTTACCAGAAGGCACAGGGTTTTTAGCAATAATAGCCTTAACACCCTTGGGGCCTTGAGAAATAATTTCTGGATCAGCAGTGGGGTTTTTAAAAAGGAATTGATGAGATTCAGGAACCATATAATACCTATCTGGTTTTCTGGGGGCAGGAGGAACAGAATTAGGAGTTAATGAATTTTCCATGAAAACAACATCCACAACTTCCAAAACTGGAGGCATAGCCAGAGGCTTAAGCTGAAGCAAATCCAAAAATTCCCAGATTATTTTCTTAGACTGTGGAAAATCCTGACATTCCCATTTAAAATGCTCCTTAAGGGTATTCAAAGTATCCCCAAAGGAAAAATCTTCTGGAGGGGAGGCAGAAGGGATAGAGTCCTCAGCATCAGAATCCTCAAAACCAGAAAAAAGTTGAGAATGTCCTTCACCAGCAGACATACTGGAAATCTCAGCATCTGAGACAGACAAAACATCAGGAGAAAATTCCCTAGCCCTCTTTGAAGGGGGGGGGGGGATGAGAGCCCTTAATCAGGGAAAGAAAATCACCAGCCATCTTTACCAACTGGGACTGAAGCACAGGAGGGGAGGCCGATGCCTGCTTGTGAGTAGGTTTGTGGCTGGAAGGTTTACTAGCAATCCGGAAGGACTCGGTAGGCCTAGCAACTGCAGAAGTCTGAACTAAGGTAGTCAGTCTGGTTCTGGTCTCATGTCGAAAGGAAGAGGCTTCAGAAGCCGGTGCCTGTATAGGCGGAGGGTCTGAAGATGAAATAGCAGCTTGCGGCATGGAGGACTCCGTAAAGGTCTCAGCAGAGGCTTGCAGCTGAAAATCTGCGGACTGCAGGGGCTGCGAAAGCACCTCACTGACTACCGCCATGCTGATGACCATTTTCACCGGTGCATCGTCAGCAGATTTAACCCTAGGCCTGTCGCAGTCCTTGTCTTTGGGTTTCCTAGGGATATCCAAAGTCGGGAGGCCAGAAGACACATAGAGACAAACTTAGACCAGACTCCGAAATGCTTATACAAAATCTTAGCTCTACGGCGTATGGTACGTGGGTTAAAGGAAGCACAGAGATCGCAGTTAGGGACATTGTGCTCAAGGCCCAAACATGTTATATAATAGGAATGGATACCACGGTGCAGAATCTGTTTTCCACAGGTAAGACAGTTATCAACTTTATCTGACATTTGTTAAAGCAAGAAAAGAGGATCCCCAATGGGGTACTTATCTGAAGGCGTCTTCAACTTGGTAGTCGGAAAGCAAAACGAAGGTAAACGGCTGACTGGCACTAGTGCGAATTGTATCTGCTTCAGGCTCCGCGGCAAGAAACACTGAGGAAATGGCATCTGCTGCCTCCCTTTATACCTGATGTTCTGACATCAGTTTTACAACCAGCGGCGGACATCATCATATACCAAGGACTCTGGTATTCGGGCCAACTGAGGACTACTGGGAGCCGGATAACCCATATGTGAGGACTGCAACAGTGAAACACTAAGATCATCATGAGCTTTGTTTTGTTGGGGTTTAATAGTTGATGGTCAGATAGGTAGTTTTCAATGTCTTGGAGGGCATTCTTTGTTTTCTTGTAGTTCAACATTGCAGGGGGCAGAGCAGATAAGAGAGGCACACTGCAGACCAGCCAACGAGCATAAGAAAAAGAAAAAAAGAAAAAAAAAAATCAATCAGATTGCAAGCAACTAAACTAGGTCAGTATGCTCTGGTGGTATAAGGTCTACACAAAGGAGGTTAGCTTTTACTGTGTAACAGTTTTTGTAACAGGGTTTTCCACAGATCGCAGAGAGAAACGGGTCTGTAAAATTCTAGCTCTGAATGACTAACACTGTGACTTGAATAGATTTAGTATGGCTAACTGTAGCTTTTTGACAGCGCTCAAACAGGAGAGGGAGTGAGGAAGGGAAAGTATGTCTTGTAGTGTGCACGCCTTTTCTAAATTAACAAAGTTAGCTATTGCTGTAGAGTTGCTTCTATAAACATAAACCTACACTGTTTGCAGGTCCTGAAACTTGTGCTTTAACTAAAATTGTACAGGGTTCTGTTAAAGTTGTTTAATAGCAGACTTCAGGGCTGATAGAAGGCACTGTGGAATGCATGACTAGGGTGAGGGAACTGTTTGCAGGTCTTGAAACTTGCACTTCAACTAAAATTGTGCAAGGTTCCTTTAACAGAGTGGTGCTCTCTCCAGCAAGTTAACAGCTGACTTCAGGGCTAATAGAAGGCACTGTGGAATGCACGACTAGCGTGGGGGAAAGGCATGCACACAACTGCAGAGTTGCTATGGGCCACTGAATTAGGCTGTGGGCTTTACACTTTTTAAAAATATAATGAAAAGTTCTGGATTAAAAAACCCATGTTGGAAACCTCATATAAATAAACTATACAAGAACAGGAAGAAATTCATAGGCCATAAAAGTAAACTTGATAACATATCACCTAGAGATGAACTAAAAAATTAATAATTAAAAGAACTCCAAAGATAATCCACCAACAGACTGGCATTTGCTACTTATGCCAACAACAACCACAAAGCCTTCTTCAGCTATAACAGAAAACTTAGAAGTAAAGTCCAGCAATGTTCATAGTTGGTACAGAACAGCACTTATTGATCCTGTGACAATACAGCAAACATATTAGTAGACAAATCAGATCTATATTATACAGTCTAAGTTTCAAAACTTCGAACCTCACATGAGCGAAGTTCAAAACATCGACTATATAATTAAAAAAAAAAACTTACCTTACCGCTCTGAGCAGTGGGGCAAGCCTCCCCCCTACTTAAATATACCAACTCCGAGAACGCACTTCAGTGCAGAAAGGGAAATTTTCCCATTCTGCGTGTGAAAAGCTGTTGACTTTCACCTTCAACCTTTCCGACGTTCGATCATATGTCAACCATCTACGATTCGATTATCGTAACGGTCGCAAATCTAAAATAGACCCGACAAATCCAGACCTAACCTAACTCCTGTATGTCCCCCTAACTTCTTGGCACGCACACACTGGATCACCTCCAAGAAAATCCTAAATACTCTCTCCAATTCCAACCTCAGTAGCTCCATGCTTCCTGGCAATGTTCTGGACTGCTGTCTTGTTAGTACCAGACACTGGGTCTATATTATAATCTCAAAATGTTTAATAGTTCGAATGCATAAACATAGAACTTAATGCATCGAACTATTAAACAATCGAAACATAATAAAAATATTTGTAGAACAAAAACGAAAACCTAACGAGTGTAGGCAGGGGGGGCAAGCCCCCTGCACCCCCCCGCTACTTAAATATACCAACTCCGAGATCGCGCTACAGTCTAGGAAAGGGAAATCTTCCCTTTCCGCACCATACTATGTTAAAGTGCGATCTCTGAGTTGGTATATTTAAGTAGCAGGTGGTGCAGCGGGCTTTCCCCCCTGCTTAAATCCGTTAGGGTAAGTATTTGATGTTTAAAACATTTTTTTTATTTTCAAAGTTACGGAACATCGATAATATGGTGTTGACCATATTGTATTCGATGTTCCGTAACTTCGAGATTATAATATAGACCCCCCAGACACTGTCTGGTAGACTCATCCTCGCCACTGGACTCGAGCTAGACGGAGAACTGTAGTACTCATCATGATTCACAAGGGGGAGTCTTTACTGATCCACAAAATTATAGACCTATAAACCTCAAACAGCCTTATTCATTCACTACTTATTTATTTAAGCTACCTGGGATAGTACACTGATCACAGTAGCCCAATTGGAGCACAACTTTAAATGCAAAGCAAGGAAACCCATCCGTATAGAACAAAGGCTGTATGCAAGGCATGGCCCACTGTTTGGGTTTGTTAAAGGTAGATACTACCTGCGGACCTTAGTGAGCTTCCTTGATCATGTGACTGATGAATTATTCTTAGGTCAGTAGGTTCACACTACCTAGCTGGACATAGCCAAGGCCTTTGATACCTTCCTTCATTTTGGCATAATCAATAAAATTAAAATGTAAACCCTTATGTTACCTACTGGTTAACAAACTGGCTAACAGCAAAACACAACCTGAAAGTATGGGACACATGCTTTCTTTGAAGAGAGATCTCTGGTGTATCAAAGAGATCAGTCCTAGGAACAACTGGGTATTTAGTATTCGCATCTCGTATGTCAAGACTGACATCACTGGCCCTATGACTGACCAATACTAACACGCAAAAATAAGTGGTGCCTGGACCAGGGCATAAAACTAAATGCCAAAACATGACATTTTGTCCTTTGGTGAAACTGTGCACCCATACACCAGTGACACAGACGACACCCCTTTGAAAGCTGACGTGGCCATTAGGGACTTGGGCACTGTCACTGATAAAATATCCTTGGGTCACCATGTAATCTGGTTTTATCAAGAAATACTTTGCCTAGCCAAACTAATCACTAGGGATAATTTATTTAGAAAAGAAGAAATACTGTCTCTCTCTACTCCTTCATTATCTGTCCCATAATAGAGCTCTAGAGACTACAATGCTTCATCCAGAAGGTAATGGTGGTGTTGCCAGAGTTACCCAAAACACACTGAAGGAGACTATCTTTTCTCTTTCCTACAAACTTAATAACCCATAGAAAAATATTAAGGGTCCTAAACATTTTCAGATACACTTAGGATGCATGGATAGGCATACAATGGCCCCAGTGGTTGTTACCCTAGTATAGCCTAGAACAAGAATACTGCATTGATGGCCCCAACAACATTCCAGAATGTCTACAAAATTACAAAACAGAATTAAACACGACTTATCAGGATCACTGGGTAACTACTTAACCACAGCCTCCAGACTACATGCCATGTGAACAGGGAAAAGCAGCAGTCATCCCTCTGCATGAGGCTGAGAATTCAACAGACCCCAGAAACTACAAACCAATTAGTCTGACAAGTCTCATATGCACAGCCATGGAAAGAATCATCCTGGAAATGATTAATAATGATATAGGAAAGTTCCAGACACTGGATCCAACCCTGTTTAGTTTTGCCAAGGGAAGAATATGCCTACACAGTCTGTAAGACGTCTTTATTTGAGGAGGTCACCAAGGCAATGGATGAAAGCAAAATGATGCATACTGACTACATGGACCTGACCAAGGCATTTCATACAATATGCCACTCCAGCATTGTAAACAAACTCATGGAATTAGGCATAAACCCCTAAGGTCACTAACGGATTCCCTCAAGGCATAGTGCTGTGTTCTCTCCTTTTTGGCATTTGCTTCCTGTAAGTGAAGGCCAACAGCAATAGCCATTGGCTGACCAAATCTACATATGACTGCAAACAGAGAGCAGCTGTAGAACCCCATCAAGACGCTAACATTCTCCAAAAGGGACTAATACAGACAAATAACTGGTACCATAGAGACAGTTTAAAACTCAATGCCAAGAAATGCATAGTAGTACCCTTTGGGAAGTTGGCTACCCCAGGAAACTACAGCAGTCAGGGATATGGGGACACATCTAGGCAGTAATCTAGATTTCAACCAACCTGTGTCCAAGGTAGTTAAGGAAATCATACTATGTTTCTCAACTTATAAGCATGGGTTTGGCAACTAGGTTCAAAAAAGTCAATGTTCCAGTGTACTCAGCCCTCATAGAACCCATCTTTGAATATAATGCCATCTTCAGGATGTTCATAGGGTCATGGGCCATTACTAAGCTAATCGCTCAAGAGCCCTTACAAGCTTAGCCAGTTTTGCCCACATATTTTCTATCCCTAGAGGAAAGATAAAAAGGGTCAGCAAGTGGGGTTTTGGCAAATTTTACAGACTGCCTCTGTCCACAAGGGACGTGGGTGCCACCCCAAGAGTGAATTTGCAATCTCCCATCCATTGGTCCAGATTGCGCTTGAAGATGGTCAGGGAAGGGCTCTGCTTCATGTTAATAGGAAGTCTACTCCAAAGTACAGGAAATCTCTAAGACACATCTGTCTCTCCAGCATGATCTATTCATGTCAGAGATCAGGTTTAGATCCTTGCACATGCAAAAACAGGAACATCCACAGAGGTTCCACGCAAAATGAACATGTGGCTTTAACAACATGTCCTACTGGACTGCCACAAAGATCTATCCTTATACTCTGTCCTCTGCAGACTGTTGAGAAGTGATCTATGTCTGGTGTAGAAAGCATCACAGGATACCACTATGATGGACCTCTTTCACATCCACACAACTAGCATCAGAAAGTACAGTTGTGTAAACTTACCATAAATGTAGATGTTCAAGCGTATTCACTGTTGCAGTCATTACATTTGGGTAATCCTGCTGGCAGGTTGCCCTCAGTCGGCCTGAATTCCAAAGTCCTGGGTCCTGCGTCGGCTGCTGTCACCCCTTCCCTGACGTCAGGTTGTCAGGGGTATAAAAGATGCGTCCGATGCCATTTTCTTTAGTTTTTCTTGCCCCAGATGTCAGGTGCCCCCAAAAGGGTAGCCAAAATTATATATATATATATATATATATATATATATATATAGATACATGCACCAATATAAACTTTACCTTCCTCTACAAGCAAATACACCACATAGGTTGTATAAATCAAAGAAGGAAAGATAGGTTCCATCAGAAGAAAGGGGGATGGGTAACATGGACTGCAACAGTGAATACACTCTAACATCTACATTTATGGTAAGTGTACACAACTGTACTATGTTCTTCGTGTTTCACTGTTGCAGTCATTACATTTGGGTAGAGTCCCAAAGCTATGTTTGGGAGGATGGGGCTAAACAGCATTAGGAGCGGCTATGAGGACCTGCAGAACTGCAGTGGCAAAGCCTGCCCTGGATTTAGAGTAGAGTGGCAGATGATAGCGCTTTGTAAAGGTGTGCACAGAACTCCAAGTAGCAGCCTCTAAAATGTCCTTGGTTGGTACTCCCCTGAGAAAGGCTGCTGAAGTGGTTGCAGCTCTGGTTGAATGTGGCCTAATGCCCTTGGGCACAGGCTTGCCATGGTATAAGTAGCAGAAATGACTGCAGTGGCCTATCCACTTTGAAATAGTCTGCCTTGAGATAGCCTTTCCTTGTGAGACTGCAGCATATGCCACTAGTAATTGCTCTGTCTTTCTGAAAAAGTACAGTTGTGTACCTACCACAAATGTAGATGTTCGAGTGTATTCACTGTTGCAGTCATTACACTTGGGTTATCCTGCTGGCAGACGGTCCGTAGTTGGCCCGAGTTACAAAGTCTTGGTCCAGCATCGGTTGCGGTCACCTCTTCCCTGACGTCAGTGCGCCAGGGGTACAAAAGTTGCAACCGACGCCATTTTCTTCAGTTTTTCTTGCCCCAGATGTCACGTGCCCCAGATATGAAGGCAGTAAGGATAAAAATATGCCAAACAACCATGCATATATCACTAAAAACATTTTCTTCTTCTAAAAGCAAATACACCACATAGGTCGTATAGAGTTGAGAAGTACAGAATAGTCCCAGCAAAGAGGAGGATGGTGGGTGGGTAACCAGGACTGCAACAGTGAATACATTCGAACATCTACATTTATGGTAGGTACACAACTGTACTATGTTCATCGTGTTTCACTGTTGCAGTCATTACACTTAGGTAGAATCCCAAAGCTTAGGTAGGGTGGCTGGGTCTAGACTGGATTAGGTGAGGCTACCAAGCCCTGCAGAACTGCTCTGAATCTGGAGTAGAGAGGTAAGTGGTAGTGCTTGGTGAAAGTGTGCACTGAGCTCCAGGTTGCAGCTTCTAATATGTCTTTGGTTGGTACCCCTCTGAGGAAAGCTGCTAAAGTGGCTGCTGCTCTGGTATAATGAGGCCTAATGCCCTTAAGCACAGATTTGCCATGTTGTGCATAATAGAAGTGGATGCAGTGTCCTATCCATTTGGAGATTGTCTGCTTTGTAATAGGTTTTCCTTGTGATCCTGCAGCATATGCTACAAACAGTTGCTCAGTTTTTCTGAAAGCTTTTGTTTTGTCCAAGTAAAAACGTAGCTGCCTGTGAATATCCAAAGAGTGCAGAAGTCTTTCCCCTTTATTCTGGAGATTTGGGTAGAAAGTAGGCAAATGAATAGTTGGGTTTAAGGCCACACTGGAGACCACTTTTGGCATAAGTGTTGGGTTCGTCCTTAGAGAAACCCTATCCTGGTGAAAAATGAGGAAAGGTTCCACAGCCATCAATGCCTGTAACTCTGAAACTCTTCTTGCTGAAGTCATTGCTAGGAGCAGAGCAGTTTTCCAAGACAAGAATTTTAGATCAGCTGTGCTGGCTGGTTCAAAAGGAGGTAGTGTTAGTTTTTCTAAAACAAAATTGAGGCCCCAAGTAGGCACTGGTGCTCTCCTAGGGGGTCTTATATTCTTTGCCCCTCTGAGGTATTGTCGTAGTAGAGGATGTGAAAAAATTGGAGGATCTGTATTGTAATAAGCTGAAATGGCACAGGCATGGATTTTAATAGAAGAAAAAGATAGGCCTTTGTCCAACATCTCAGTCAGGTATTGTAAAATCTGAGGCATATTAGGGACCAGTGGGCCGAGTCCTTGTGCCTGGTTCCAAGCACAGAATCTCTTCCATTTTTCCGCATAAGATTTCCTAGTGCTGGGTCTCCTGGCTTCCAAAATTACATCCATAACAACTTTAGAGAGAGGTGCAGTCTGAGTGGCTACATTATCTACCATGCTGCCAGGTTTAAGGTTCTGAGTTGACTGTGCAGAATCTGATTGTTTTGCTGTGTCAGAAGATGAGGGATTTGAGGTAGAGGCCAAGGTGGGCCTTGGGATAAAATCTTTAGGAGTGGGTACCAGTGTTGGCGTGGCCAGTCTGGCGCAATCAGGATCATTTTTGGCCTCTCTTGTCTGACTTTTAGAAGCACCTTGGTGAAAAGAGCCATCGGAAGGAAGGCATAGACTGTCAGATTTTTCCAGTTGAAAGATAGAGCATCCACTTTATATGCTTGAGAGTGATAAGTCCTTGTGCAAAATTTCTGTAACTGGTAATTGTGAGGAGAGGCAAATAGATCTATGTCTGGGTGTCCCCATTCCCTTGTTATCATGTTGAACACTTGTGGATTTAGCTTCCATTCGTGAGGATCCATGAGATTTCTGCTTAGTTCATCTGCCAGTGTATTTTTTGTTCCTGGCAGGAATTGTGCTTGCAGATGTACCTGGTAAGTCAATGCTGTGTTCCACAAAGTCATGGCTTGTATGCAGAGGGGGTAGGAATGTGTGCCCCCTTGCTTGTTTATGTACCACATAACTGTGGTATTGTCCGTCTTTATTAATAATTGTCCTGGATGTACTAGATCCTTGAAGGCTGTCAATGCATTCTGTACAGCCAGCATCTTTTTTTGATTGATGTGAAGATGCAGTTGTTCCTTGGGCCACGTGCCCTGAATACATTTTCCTGCCATATGTGCTCCCCAGGCGTAATCCGATGCATCTGTTGTTATTGTCTGCCTGGCTGCAGGTAAGGTGAAAAAATAAGTTATGTACTCACCATAACGTTCCATCTGAGTAGGTAACTTCATTTGTCTGCAACCTGTGGGTATCGGATCCGATTCGGATCAGAGCCGGCAGCTTTCCTAGCTAAAAGATTCGAGCTCCAAGCTCCTCCCTCCTACCCATAATGCCCTGCCATCTCCCTCTAACCCTCAGATTGAGTTTGCCAAAAAAAGGCAATAGGAAAATTACTATAACACAGGAAGGGATTACAATACATTCCCCCTGATGTCATCTGGAAAAGACATATCCTGATCCTTTGATAAAGAACTAAGGGTCCGGGGGATGGAGGGAGGGTCGGTTGCAGACAAAGTTAACTACTCAGATGGAATGTTATAGTGAGTACATAACTTCTTTATCTGAAGTAGTTAACTTCATTTGATCAGCAACCTGTGGGACAGAGTCCCCAGCTACCAACAACTTGGGAGGCCCTTATGGAAGGATATTCCAGAGCACTGCAGAGCCAAAAGATGCACATCCTCTGGATATTAAATCCAATTTATAGTGTGTAATAAATGTATGAGAGGAAGCCCAAGTAGCTGCTGAGCAAATGTCATCCAAAGAAACCCTTGACCAGAAAGCAGCAGAAGTAGCCATAGATCAGGTAGAATGGGCTCGCACTCTTAGGGGCTCAGGACGACCAGAACTTTTGTATGCGAGGAGGATGCATTGGGAAATCCATCTAGCTAAGGTTATTTTAGTGACTGGTTTCCCCAGACAGGATTTAGCAGAAGAAACAAAACGTTGATCTGATTTTTGAAGCTCTGCTGTTCTGTTTAAGTAAAAACGTAACTGTCTATGAACATCCAGACAATGAAGTCTATATTCTCCTCTGTTTTGGTAATTAGGAAAGAAGACAGGTAGATTGATGGACTGGTTGATATTGGTTTCTGAAGCCACTTTGGGCAGAAAAGAGGGATTAGTCCTGAGGGAGACCCTGTCTTTATGAAAGATGATGTATGGAGGCTTACTGCAAAGAGCGTGAAGCTCCGATTATCCTCCTAGCAGAAGTAATGGCAATCAGGAAGACCGTCTTCCAAGATACATATTTTAAGTCGACTGAAGCCGCTGGTTCAAAAGGAGGCCCAGTCAGAGCTTGAAGAACTGGGGTAAGATCCCATGGAGGCACTGCATCTTTAATAGGGGGTCTTAACAAAAAGGTTCCTTTCATGAATGTTTTGCAAATCTTGGAGGACGCTAGGGGGCCTGAACTGTTTCCAACGTGGTAGTGGGAAATAGCTGCCAACTGGACTTTAATAGTAGAAGCACTAGCTATTTGATGAAAAGTAAGGGAAAGAAAGTCTAGAACTGCTGGGATAGGAGCCGTGAAGGGATCCAAGTTCCTGTGCTCCGCCCAGACAGAGAAACGTTTCCATTTACTCTTGTAGATTTTCCTGGTAGACGGTTTATGGGCGCCACCAGGATGGCCTTAACTGAGGAAGATATACCGGGAGTCCTAGCCACTAAGGGAACTGGATCAACCAAGCTGAGAGCTTGAGGTAGTCCAGATCGGGGGTCTTCAATCCTAATGGATGAGAGATCAGATCCGGATTGGGATCTAAAATCCAGGGAGGATGAGACCGCAGGTAAGGGAACCAGGTTTGACGAGGCCAGAATGGGGCTATGAGGATAACTCTGCTCCCCAACCGAAGAGCTTTCTGCAAGAATTTTATCATCAATGGAAGAGGAGGATAAGCATACAGAAGACCGGATGGCCAAGCATGAACTAGAGCGTCTCTGGGGGTTTCCCCTGGAGGGGGAATTAGAGCAAAGAACTCGCTGCACTTTGTGTTCGAAGGTGAGGCGAAGAGATCGCAGCAAGGTTGACCCCATTCGAGGAAGATTTGTTTCGCTACTGCTGGGTTCAGAGACCACTCATAAGGTGAGAGGATCGTTCAACTCAACCTGTCCGCTAAGATGTTTGACCGACCCAGAATGTGCATTGCTATGAGAAAGCGGTTGGTGGATATGCCCATTCCCACACTCTCATTGCCTCTCTGCAAAGTGGATAAGATCTGGTTCCCCCCTGTTTATGTACCAGACTACTGACATGTTGTCTGTTTGAATTGCAATAGTTCCTGGAGGAAGAAGGGGATGGAGAGCCTGCAATGCTAGAAGCACCGCCCTCATCTCCAGGACACTGATATGCAGTGAGGTCTCTGTGAGAGTCCACATGCCTTGGACGGATCTGCCCATGCAATGCCCCCCCACCAGAGGAGAGATGCGTCCGTGGTCACCGTGACTTGGGGAGGGGGTATAACAAAGGGGTGGCCTTCCCGGAGATCACTGGAGCAGAGCCACCAAAGAAGCGACTCCCTGCAAATCCTGCTGAGAGGAATAGGTGTAGACAGGGGGTGAAATAGAATGGACCATTGAACTTGCAATGTCCATTGAAGGATTCTATTCTTCAAACGAGCGAAAGGTGACAGACTGATGGCTGCCGCTGGGGGGGCTGAAGATTGTAAAAGATCTAGAATGTGAAGGCTTAGATTGCGAAGTCTGTCCGCTGTCAGAAAGATACTGGATTGTGTAGTGTCTAGCCTGGCCCCTATGAATTCCAAAATTTGAGTAGGTTGAAGGGAGGATTTCTTGTGGTTGATCGTGATCCCTAGATGGCGGGCTAGACGTAAGAAATAGTCCCTGCCTGAGCAGAGTTGATGCCTGGTGGGGGCGGTTAGGAGCCAGTCGTCCAGGTAAGGAAAGACTTGTATTCCCTGAAGCCTCAGGTGGGCCCCTACAACTGCCATGACCTTGGTGAACACCCTGGGGGCTGTGGTGAGACCGAAGGGTAGGACCCTGAACTGATAATGGCTGGCTCCCAGCCGAAAGCGGAGGAACCTCCTGGATAGTCTGTCCATAAGAATGTGGTAGTACGCATCCTTGAGGTCTATCGAGCACATCCAGTCATTCTCCTGCAAAAGTGGGAGAATGGATTGAATAGTGACCATCTGGAATTTTTCTTTGGCGACTGACAGGTTCAGTGTGGACAGGTCAAGAATGGGTCGTAAGTCCCCCATCTTTTTTGGCACCAAGAACCTGGAGTAAAAGCCTGATCCGGATTGCTCGAGGGGGACGCGCTGGGTGGATCTTTTTCTTAGCAGCCGTCAATTTCGGATGCTGCTGCCTCCCTCTGATCGGGTGGAACATCGGGGAGTCCTCTTGACCGGGGAGGATAAGTTAGGAAAGGGATAGAATAGCCTCTGGATATGATTTGGAGCACCCAGCGATCTGTCGGAATGGACTTCCAATTTGCTAGGTGTTCCGAGAAGCGCCCCCTGACTGCTTCCAGAGAGGAGCAGTCGGGCAACCCCTCAGGGCTGCTGCATGGGTCGATCCGAAAAAGGTTCTCTTGGCCCCCCTCTGCCTCTAGGCCGGTGTCCACCCTGTCCTCCTCTGCCTCTGAAGGACGAGGGATCCGGAGCGAAACGGGATTGTTGAGCTTTCCGGAACCACATCGTCTTTTGTCCTCTTTGGGTCCTGGAGTAGGACCTCTGAGAAGCCGAGAAGCGGATCCCAACGGCAGACAATGTCTTCCCTTCTTTCTCGCTCTGGAGAAGCGTATTGCAGACAGTTTTGCCGAAGAGCGTCGAACCGTCAAAGGGGGCATTCGCGAAGGACGCCTTGAAGGGTTCCGCAAAATCGCAGAGACGGAGCTAGGCCTGTCTACATAAGATGACACCCATTCCGCTAGCTCTAGCCGCTCCCTCTGTAGCATGGGAGAGAAGCCGCATAGATGTGTTGGTAACTGACTTGAGTGTGGCCATTCAAGCCGAGAAGGTCCGCTTGTTCTCGGCTGACATGGACTCTGGGGGTGACCCAACATACTCTTTAATCAGGTCCCACTGGAGCCAAATCACAAGTGCCATATAATTCAGAGACCTTACAGAGAAGGTCGCTGAAGCAAACATCCGCTTTCCAAGGCGGTCCATCATCCGACACTCCTTGTCTGGAGGATGCACCGAGGAACTCTCCTGTGCCAATTACTTTTTAGTGGCAGCCGCCACCACCATGGCATCCACTGGGGCACCCTTGCTCCAAACTGTCCTGTCCATGGGAGGGCTGAGGATCCTGTCCGGTCTCTTGGGTATTGGCTCGACAGTGTCCGGCTCCTACCATGCCCTGGTAGTTATGAGGTCCACCAGGGGGTCAGCGGGAGGGGACACCTAAGAGGTAGATGGGCCTGCGTCAAACACCTCCAGAAACACAGACTCATCCGAGGAAGGTTTTTGGGCAGACCACCCCCCTCTAATGCACAACATTTCCATAATGTCTCCAAAGGAGACATCTTCGGGGGGGGGTGACCTTGGGGAACCTTCCCCTTCCTCTAAGTCCGTGTCCTCCATGAGGGACTCAGGTGAGTCCAAGTGCCTCCTCTTGCACTTTTGTTTGTGAGGGACCTCCTTGGGGGGGCTGTCGAAAGAGGCCTCACCAACAATGTCCTGTTCCTCTATGGGAAAAATCTGGGACGTAGGCGCAGGCTGTCCCTGGGGCTAGATGATGGAAGACAGGCCCGTCTGAGTCGGAATGGCGGGTGGATCCGTAGCAAGAGCCTGGGGCCTCGAATCCATCGAAAGGACCCTCTCCACAACGTCGAATGCCGAAAGCAGTCCCCTCGGATCCAACGTGCTGACTGGCGCCGAAGGTGACCCGATCGGATCTGAAAGGGTACTGTGCTCCGACCTTAACGGAGCCGAAGGCCCACTAACCCCTCCGGATCTGACGCTCAACTCACGTCCCCGAGAGCTTGGATCTGAAAATGGATCCGACAAACTAGTGGGTACAGTCGGCGCCGAAGTAGAAAACGCTGTCAGCGCCAACCCCACCCCGGCTCCGAAGCTAGTCGGATCCGACAGCTCCGAACCCCGATAGCGGGTCTGAGAAGGAGCAATGGGGGTGAAAAAAGGTGTCGAGCTCCCCCCCATAGGGAGGGGAAGCAAGAGCACTCCCATCTGCAGCTGGGCCTGGAGAAATCGACGCATCATCTGGTCCATGCCTGCGCCGGATAAACTCCTCGTAGATCTGGATGAGGCCACCGAGGCCGGCCGTCTAGACGTCCTCGAAGGTGACCGGGTCTCCTCCTCCGGCTCCAGGGAGAAACGTGGAGAACAGAGCCGGGAGGGGGAAGGCCCGGAGACCTTAAGGGGAGAGGCAAGCTGTTTGGACGGCGGTGCCGAAGGGGTCGACTCAGACCGCCTCTTGTGGCTGCGGTGCCTCTCTTTCTCTCTCTCCCTATCCTTTTTATCCTTCTTTTTGCTGTCCCTTTCCTCCTGGGCCGACAAGGGAGGTTGAGTCCCGGTCAGGGGATCGGGAGCAGAAGGTGGGGCAGCCGCAGCCACGGCTGGCGCCGCAGAGGAGGAGGAGGAGGACGAAGCGGAATCAGGGGGCAAAAGGCCTGCAAGGATAAGTTTCATCCTCCTATCCTTCAAAGCCCTGGGGTTGAAGGCTGCACAAATAGTGCAGCCCGAAGAGAGGTGATCAACCCCCAGGCAAATGACGCACCGAGTGTGGCAATCCGCTGGGGACAGCTTATGGCCACACTCGGTACATTTAGATAAGATAGCTTTAGACCCCTCAGACATTATAGAAAAGAAAACAGGCCCACACCTTCACACACGCAGAGGGGGGAGGGGAATAAATTTAACTTAACCAAAAAAGTTTAAAACTACCCAAAAAAGTTAAGAAAGTTAAGAGTGAGTTCACACACACAAAGACAGAGAAAGTTTTGACAGAAAATTAAATTTTTTAATCCTAAACTCACAGTACCATGTTCGGAGCTCGTTCTGAGAAGCTTACAGAAGCCGCGGCAAACGAGATCTGAGGGTTAGAGGGAGATGGCAGGGCATTATGGGTAGAGGAGGAGCTTGGAGTGCGGATCTTTTAGCTAGGAAAGCTGCTGGCTCGGATCCGAATCAGATCAGATACCCACAGGTTGCTGATCAAATGAAGTTAACTACTTCAGATGGCTGTCCCTTGTTGTGGTGACAGGCCTGTGACCACCATCGGAATTCCTGTTGTAGGCAGGGAATCAAGGTTATGATTGTCTCTAGGCTGTGACAATGCTGAGTCCAAACACTTTTTAGATACCATTGTAGTTTCCTCATATGCAGTTTGGCATATGGAATTAGTAGAATTCAAGATGCCATGAAATCCAGGGCCTGCAGAATTTTTCTTGCAGTGAGCTGGGTCTTTGTTGCCATAATTTAAAAGTAATGAGTCAGTTGCCTTTGTTTGTCTGGTGTGAGATAAGCCATCTGGGTAGTTGTATTCAAGCTTGCACCCAGGAATGTTATCTCTTGAGAGGGCACTAGTTTTGATTTATTTTCGTTTACTGTGTACCCTAGGCAAATTAGTAATCTTTTTACAAACTCCAAGTCCTTTAGAAGAATATCCTTGCTCTCTGCTTGAATAAGGCAGTCGTCCAAGTAGGGATATATTTGAATTCCTTTTTGCCTGCAAAATGCAATTACTGGTGCCAGGCATTTTGTGAAGACCCTGGGCGCAGTAGATAAACCAAAGGGCAGTGCAGATAATTGATAATGCATTGAGCCTGCTATAAATCTGAGGTATCTTCTGCACATTTGTCTGATTGGAACTTGCAGGTATGCCTCCCTGAGATCCAAAGTAACTAGCCAAGCCTCTTTGCCCAGCATTGGCAAGAGTTGTTGTAGTGTTAACATTTTGAATTTTGGAACATTCAGGAAAGTATTTAGGACGGACAGGTCCAGTTTTGCTCTCCATGCTTTGTCCTTTCTGGGAACAAGGAAAAGTTGTGAGTAAAATCCTTGGCCCTGTTCTTCTTGTGGAACATTTTGAACAGCTCCCATATCCATAAGAGCTGCAATCTGTTTTTGTGCCTCTGCCCATTGCTTTTGAGGCAGGTTTGTCATACCTTTTGGTTTTGGAAGCGTGTGGAAGTGGAACCTGTACCCTTGAGAAACTATATTCAACACCCATTGGTCTTGGGTGATCATGTGCCAATTTTTTGAGAAAAGTGCTAGTTTTCCCCCTAGGGGTGCTGTCAACTGGTAAGTGCTTGGCATTTGCAGAGGGAAGTCATTGTGACTGTTTTCTATAAGGTTGTGATTTGTCTTCTCCTCCTTTTGGAGCTGAAGAACCCCATTGTTTAGGTTTGTAGGAGCCTTGGGGCTGAGATCTGCCTCTTGGGCATCTATATCTGCCTCTTTGTGGCCTGTCTGACACTGGAAAAGACCAATTTTTTGAAGGCCAGTTCCTGCTAAATCTAGGTGGCTGAACCTGTAAGAAATCTTTCACAGTTTGCACTGACTTTGCTTTATCCTCCATTTTCTTTAAGACCTCTTCTGCCTTAACACCAAACAAAGCATCATGCTGTAGTGGAGCATCCAATAATTTCATTTTAACATGGTCAGGTAAACTTTGTTCTTTCAACCAAGCATGTCTTCGAATAACTGAGCCTGTAACAGCGACTCTACAAGAAGCCTCTAATGAATCAAAACCACATTGCAGAGTATGCTTTCCCACTTGTTCAGCTGCATGCAATAAATCCTGCATTTCTTTACAGTCAGGACCTTCTGTATTTGTAACCATTTTCTGCTTTAACAATGACACGAGATACTGCTGATATTTAAGCATGTAAAACTGACGGTTTAAAGCTCTTACAGCTAAAGTAGCAGAAGTGTAAACTTTCCCCCCATCTGTCCAGAGCTCTGGAATCCCTATCTGAGGGGACAGGATTTTTGGCAGTGGAAGCTTTAACCCATTTTGAACCCTGAGAGATAGTTTCTGGGTTCGCAGCAGGGTTTTTTTAAAGAAATTTATGAGAGTCAGAGACCCTGTAGTACCTGTCTGGCTTTACTGGTGCAGGGGGGGGGGGGGGGGGGTAAAGAATCTGGAAGCAGACTGGATTCAGAAAAAACATCATCAACAATATCAAGCACAGGGGGGATATCCAAGGGCCTGTGCTGAGGCAATAGAAGGAAATCTCTGAGCCTTTTCTTGGATTCTAAGTAATCCTGGCTCTCCCAATGGAAATGTTCCCTAATTATGTGCAAGGTTTCCCCAAAAGAGTAATCCTTAGGCGGTGAGGCTGAAGGAATGGACTCTTCAGCATCAGAGTCCTCATAGGGAGGGAGAGAATAGCCCTGGTCAGAGGAAGAATCACAGGAAATGGAAACCTGATCACAGGAATCATAATCAGTGTCTTGCCTAGGCCTTTTGTCAGGAGGGGGATGGGAGCCCCTGATTAAAGTAATAAGGTCCTTCAGCCATTTTAAGCATCTGTTTCTTAGGCATGGATGACTGTTCTGGAGAATGCTGCACTTGTTTCTTTGTCTTTAATGGTGTTTTTGACTTTGCCTTTGCTGCTGTAGTTGCTTTAATTGTAAGCTGTGAAGTTCTGAAAACACCCTCAGAAGCCGGTGCCTGCTCAGCGGCTCCGGACCCATCTGAGGGTATATTTTCCATAGGCCCAATACTTTGAGTTTCCACAGGCCTTGGTGTCACCACATGGCTGTCGGTTGCGGCCTGTGGCTCTGAGGTAGCGGGTGTCAGGGGCTGCGAAAGCACCTCACTGAGAACCGGCGACTGCCTTAGAAGAGGCTTTGTCATCAGTTTTGGACCTCGCATGCCTGTCTTTTTCTTTGTCTTTGCGTTTTTTATACATTCCGGTCGTCGGTTGTTCTGACGCATTATGTAATTAAATAGTCGTCCAAAATAATGTAAATCAAAATCAAACAGACGCTTAATAGTGTGTTTATTAAATCTAGCACAAAACCGACAATTAGCGACGTTGTGGTCAGGGCCTAGGCAAGGAATGCAGTAAGAGTGGAAGTCCTTATGAGGTATTTGCTTCACACAAGAAATACAATTATTAACTTTTACGGACATCGGTCTGGAGCAAGAAAAAGTTTCCCCAAGGGGTACTTAGCTTTATTGAAGACTTTGTGTATTGAAATTCAATTTTGAAAATCTCAGGAGTCGGCCGACCGGCACTTGCAAACTGCTTATGCTTCGGGCACCGTGCAGCAAGAAAGACCGAAGAAAATGGCGTCAGTTACAACTTTTATACCCCTGGCGCACTGACGTCAGGGAAGAGGCGACAGCAACAGATGCCGGACCAAGACTTTGGAACTCGGGCCGCCTGCCAGCAGGATAACCCAAGTGTAATGACTGCAACAGTGAAACACGATGAACATCTTTGGTTCTGTCCAAGTAGAATCTAAGCTGTCTGTGTGCATCCAAAGAATGGAGAATTCTCTCCCCCTTGTTCTGTAGATTTGGATAAAAAGTTGGCAGATGAACAGTTTGGTTAAGAGCCACACTTGACACCACCATAGGCATAAATGTTGGGTTTGTCCTCAGAGAGACCCTGTCTGGATAAAAAATGACAAATGGTTCCACAGCCATGAGTGCCTGTAGCTCTGAAACTCTTCTTGCAGAAGTTATTGTTAGGAGCAGAGCTGTTTTCCAAGATAAAAACTTTATATCAGCAGTAGCAGCTGGCTCAAAAGGAGGCAGGGTGAGTTTTTCCAATACACAGTTGAGGTCCCATGCTGGCACTGGTGATCTCCTTGGAGGTCTTAAATTTTTGGCTCCTCTGAGGTACTGCTTTAATAAGGGATGAGAAAAGATGGGTGGCTTTGTATTGTAATGAGCCGAAATGGCAAAGGCATGAATTTTAATAGATGAAAAAGATAGGCCTTTGTCCGGCATCTCAGTTAACTATTGCAAAATCTGAGGAATATTTGGCATAGCTGTATCCGTTCCTTGTGCCTGGCTCCAAGCACAGAATCTCTTCCATTTTCCAGAATAAGATTTTCTAGTACTAGGCCTTCAGGCTTCCAAAATGACATCCATCACAGCTTTACTGAGAGGTGTGTTTTGTATGACTACATTATCCGCCATGCTGCCAGGTTTAAAGTCCTGAGTTGGCTGTGCAGGATCTGATTGTTTTTCAGGGACCGTAGATGAGGTATTTGAGGTAAGGTCCAAGCTGGGCATTGAGACAAGTTCCTTAGTATCGGATACCAGTACTGGCAGGCCCAGTCTGGGGCAATTAGTATCATCTTTGGCTTCTCCTGCCTGACCTTTAGGAGTACCTTGGGGAGGAGAGGCAGTGGGGGAAAGGCATATACTGATAGGTTTTTCCAGCTGAAAGATAGGGCGTCCACTTTCCATGCTTGTCTGTGATAAATCCTTCTGCAGAATCTTTTTAGTTAGTAGTTGTGAGGGAAGGTGAATAGATCTATGTCCGGGCATCCCCATTTCCTTATGCTGAAGACTTGTGGATACAGCTGCCACTCGTGGGGATCCATGAGGTTTCTGCTTAGTTCATCTACCAGAGTATTTTTCCTTCCTGGCAGGAACTGTGCCTGCAGATGTACTTGGTAAGTCAATTCTGTGTCCCACAAAGTCATGGCTAGTCTGCGAAGGGGGTAAGAATGTGTGACCCCCTGCTTGTTTATATACCACATGACCGTGGTGTTGTCTGTCTTTATCAGTAGTTGTCCCGGATGAAGTAGGTCCTTGAAGGCTGTCAGGGCATTTTGAACAGCTAGCATCTCTTTTTGATTGATATGTAGATGCATTTGGTTTGAGGTCCATGTGCCCTGAATGCATCTTCCTGCCATGTGGGCTCCCCAGGCATAATCTGATGCATCCGTTGTTAGTGTCTGCCTGGCTGGGAGTAATGTGAATGGCTGCCCCCTTGTTATGGTGACAAGCCTTTGCCCACCATCGAAACTCCTGTTGCAGGCAGGGAATGAGAGTAATCATAGTTTCCAGGCTGTGGCAATGTTGAGTCCAAACACTTTTTAGGTACCATTGAAGTTTCCTCATATGCAGTCTTGCATATGGAATTAGTAGGATGCAGGATGACATGAAGCACAAAGCCTGCAGAATTTTTCTTGCAGATAACTGGGCCTTTGTTGCCAACATTGTGAAATAGGTAGTCAGTTGCCTTTGTTTGTCTGGGGTGAGATAAGCCACCTGGGCCGTTTTATTTAAGCTTGCACTCAGGAATATTATCTCTTGAGAGGGTACTAGTTTTGATTTCTTTTCGTTGACAGTGTACCCTAGGCAAGTTAAAAATCTCTTTACAAATGCCAGATGCTGTAGTAGAATGTCCTTGGTCTCTGCTCGAATGAGGCAGTCATCCAAGTAAGGATATATTTGTATTCCTCTTTGTCTGCAGAATGCAATTACTGGTGCCACGCACTTTGTAAAGACCCTGGGCACAGTAGATAAGCCAAAGGGCAGAGCAGAGAATCGGTAATGCATTGAGCCAGCTTTGAATCTGAGGTATCTTCTGCATGTATGTCTGAATGGGACATGCAGGTATGCCTCTTTTAAGTCTAAAGTCACAAGCCAAGCCTTCTTGCCCAGCATGGGCAGAAGCTGCTGTAAAGTCAACATTTTGAATTTTGGTATATCCAGGTGTGTGTTTAGAATAGATAGGTCCAGTATTGGTCTCCAGGCCTTGTCCTTTCTTGGTACCAAGAATAGTCTTGAGTAAAATCCTTGTCCCTGCTCTTGCTCTGGTACTTGATGAATAACCTCTGGTACTTGATGAATAACCTCCATGTCCATGAGGGATGAGACTTGTTTTTGTGCCTCTGCCCATTGATTTTTTGGCAGGTCTGGACAACCGTTTGCCCTTGGCAGGGTATGGAAGTGAAACGTGTAGCCTTGTGACACTATGTCTAGGACCCATTTGTCCTGGGTTATAATGTGACAATTTTGAAAAAAAAAGTTCTAGTTTTCCCCCTAAAGGTGCTGCCAGAAGTAAGTGCTTGGCGCAGGCAGGGGGAAGTCATTGGGACTGTTTCCTGTAAGGCTGTGATTTGTCTTCTCCACTTTTGGAGGCAGAAGCACCCCATTGGTTAGACCTGTATGAGCCTTGGGGCTGGGATCTGCCTCTAGGGTGTCTGGATCTGCCCCTTTGTGGCCTGTCTGACACTGGAAAGGACCAATTCTTTGTAGGCCAGTGTCTGCTAAATCTTGGAGGCTGTACCTGTAAGAAATCCTTGACGGTTTGCATAGATGTAGCTTTGTCCTCCATTTTCTTTAACACCTCTTTTGCCTTAACACCAAACAAGGTATCATGCTGTAATGGAGCATATAATAATTTTGCTTTGACATGATCAGGAAGACTTTGTTCCTTTAACCAAGCATGCCTCCTAATGACAGAACCCGTAACAACGGCCCTGCAGGAGGCCTCCAGAGAATCAAAACTACATTGCCAAGTATGCTTTCCAACTTGTTCAGCTGCATGCAATAAATCCTGCATTTCTTTGTTTTCTGTGCATTCAGAATTTATCAACATTTTCTGTTTAAGCAGTGACATGATGTACTGCTGATATTTGAGCATATGAATCTGGCAATTTAAGGCCCTTATAACCAAAGTAGCAGAAGTGTAAATTTTTTTTCCGCATCTGTCCAGAGGCCTAGAATCTCTGTCGGAGAGGGTACGGTTCTTTGCAGTGGAAGCCTTGACCCCCTTTGGGACCCTGAGAGAAAGTTTCTGGGTCTGCAGCAGAGTTTTTGAAAAGGAATTTATGAGAATCAGGAACCCTGTAGTATCTGTCCGGCTTAACAGGAGCTGGAGGTAAGGAATCAGGAGTCAGACTAGACTCTGAGAACACATCTACAATGTCTAACACAGGTGGAATAGCTGGGGGCCTGTGTTGTGGTAGTAAAGGAAGTCTGAGCCTTTTCTTAGATTCTGTGGAAATGCTCCCTCATGGCATGCAAGGTTTCCCCAAATGAGTGGTCCTCAGGAGGAGAGGCTGAAGGGATAGATTCTTCAGCATCAGAATCCTCATAGGGAGGAAGGGAGTATTCCTGATCAGAAGAGGAATCAGATGAAATGGAAACCTGATCTGAAGATTCATAGTCTGTCTCTTGCCTAGGCCTCTTATCAGGAGGGGGATGGGAACCCCTGATCAAAGAAATTAAGTCTGCGGCCATTTTGAGCATCTGTTTCTTGGGCAAGAAGGCCTGTCCATGAGGTTGTTGTACTTGTTTCTTTGTCTTTAAAGGAGTTTTAGTCTTTGCCTTTGAAGCTGACGTCGTTTTAATGTATAACTGTGTAGGTCTGAATACACCCTCAGAAGCCGATGCCTGCTCAGCCGCTCTGGACCCATCTGAGGGAATTGTCTCCGAGGGTCCAATACCTTGAGTTTCCAGTGGCCTAGTCGGCTCCACATGGGAGTCGGAAGCGGCTTGCGGCTCTAAAGCAGCAGGCGTCAGGGGCTGCGAAACCGCCTCACTGAGAACCGGCGAGCTGGGGACGGGCTTAGAAGAAGCCTTGTCGTCGGTTTTGGACCTCGGTTGTCTGTCTTTTTCTTTGCGTTTCTTGTGAACTCCGGTAGTCGGATAGCTATCCGACGACATTGTATAATTAAATCTTCAGCCAAAATAATGAAAAGCAAAATCGTACCGACGCTTCATAGTGTGTTGGTTAAATCTAGCACAAAACCGACAACTAGCAACATCGTGGTTTGGGCCTAGGCAAGGAATACAGTAAGAATGAAAATCCTTATGAGGCATTTGCTTCCCAGATGAAATACAATTATTAACTTTTTCTGACATCGGTCTGGCGCAAGAAAACAGGTTCCCCAACTGGGTACTTAGCTTTTAATGAAGACTTTGGATCTGAAATTCGAACACGAAAATCTCAGGAGTCGGCCCACCGGCACTTGCGAACTGCTTCTGCTTCGGGCACTGCGCGGCAAGAAAGCCTGAAGATAATGGCGTCGGCTGAATCTTTTATACCCCTGACACCCTGACGTCAGGGAAGAGGCGACAGCAACCGACGCCAGACCAAGACTTTGGAATTCAGGCCGACTGAGGGCAACCTGCCAGCAGGATAACCCAATGGTAATGACTGCAACAGTGAAACACAAAGAACATAATAAAATCAGGTATTACAATAGAAGCCTTAAGTACAAGTGAGTTGAAACATTATTACATAACATAAATATATGCACTACAGATTAGCAGAGAGAAAAAAAAGAAAAAACACTTAGCCAGATGGCAACAGACTAGACTTACTTGATGTAACTGCAGTACAAACAAAAAAAAAAACACAATGGTTTCACTGAATCCTACTGTAAAACACACAGCCAGTAGAAACTTGCTAATACAATTGCTACACGTTAACAGCAGAAAGACAACACTTTGCTGCCACTACAACAACCTAGAGTAAAAAGTCAGTAGATATATGCTGATATATTTACTACACATTAACAGCAAAAGACACAACACTTAGCCAGAAATAAACAGTGAAATCTTAGTTGTATTTTTCTAGTACAAGTTTGAACCAAAATGAAATAAACCATAATGGTTAAGAAAATACAAGAATCCACTGTACCTTTTTGTAGAGTGAAGCAGCTGTCTTGGAAAGAACACTTGGGACATGGGGTAGTGAAGTGACTCTGAATTAGGAGCCACAAAGGCAAAAGTAGTGGGAGAAACAAGATGAGATGCAGGGAGGAACAGTCAGTTCTCCTTGAGTGGAAAGCAGTTACCCCCCCCCACAGATGGTTTACCACCATAAACAATCAGTGAGGTAAAATGTTCATGGATACAGAGAGAAGGTGTCTGAACACCTCAGTAGAACCCTCCCCAGGTGGTTTGCCAACATAAACAATCAGTGAGGTAGAATGTTCATGGATATAAAGACAAGGTGACTGAACTCTAAAAACTTGACTCGAGTCACAGCATCTAATTTTATAGTTATGGGCATTTCAATGTCTTTCCAGGGATATATTACACTAAGCATGAAATATGCTGAAGTGTTAATTTAGCTTCACCTTCAGCAGTAAAAGGCCTGGACAGACAAAACCAGGACTGCAGTGCCCTTTTGTAGGGTGCAGAGTCCCCTATGTACCTGTAGAAGTTCAGCCTCCTAGCTTTACCCCACTTGGAGAGAATCAAGTTTTCATTTCAAGGGGTAGTTTTCTCTATGCAGAAAAGGGTGGAAATGCATAGGGAAAGCTAAAAACATTAAATGGTCATACTGACATATGCCAGAGACACTATTGCAGTTCCCTTTTGCAGGGTGCAGTGTACCCTGTACACCTGTAGAGTTTCATCCTCCTAGCAGCAAAAGAGCTCAAGGACGCTCCAGAAAACAATGTGTTTTCTCTATAACTTATACCACTAATTGCACTGGTAGTTTGCAAGAAAGTGTTATCTGCACAAAAGCAGGCAGAATTGTGAAATGCAACTTTAACTTAAAACTTAATAGAACAGTTTTTCCTTGAACAAGCACTGTCTGAAACTCTAACAATGAATGTAATTCCATGGTGATTTGACACATTTCTAACTGAAGAGAGAAAATGAAAGCTACCTATTAAAAACACAAACAATGCTGGTGATGTCAGAACTTGAATTACAGCTGTAAAAAGCAAGCACTGGTGAACCAGTATTCCAAAAAGTAAAATTAATAAAGCAGAAAACAGCAGCAGAATAACATATCTGACTTATTGAGAGCTTCTGCTTAAAAATCAAAACTAACACTCTGAAACCCTTCAATAAATCAGGTGTATGTACTTTTGTAGCTGCCATCTGCTTCCCATAGCACATGCATACCTAGAAGAAGAAGAAAAAAAAGGAAGAAACTATTGTTTATACAGAGTGCCCTATGTGCAAGTGCAACCCCATACAGAATTACAATATACTTTGCTCAAGTGTATTTACTGCCAGGCATAAAACAGGTTCACAGATTAGTACTAGGCTAACTGCCCTTTGGGGCCATTTTAAGCCTAAGCCATTTATCCCATCTGACAATCAAACCCTGCATGCCAACTTGGCCATAGCACAACATATTCTATGCATCACCACAGATGCTCAAATGTCTTCACACACTGAAAACAGATGTCTTGGACCCTGGGTATTCAGAGCTCAGGAAGAGTCCTGTGAATGGATTCCCAGGTTTGCATAATAACCCATGGTTAGGCAGAGGAGTTTGCACATATATTACTTGAATAAGCGGAATCGGACAAAGCAGCTACAGCACGGACTGTTTATTGATAACAGTAAGCGCTTTCGGCTAAGGATATTCCTCCACCTTCTTCAGACTTGTACAATAACAAACTCACAGCACAGCTTTTTATACATAACAAGAAGCTGATTAAAAACAATTACAATAATTAATTAAATTAAACACTTAATTACCTACATCCCAATATTTTAAAGGGCTAATACATTTAAACTACATGATTTTTTAAAAAGTGATAATACAACTAACTAAGCCATATTCTCTACGTAAACATCCTATGAATAAAAATTTGTATTAATAAAAAGTTTATATTAGAATATTTATATTAATAAAATCAGGACAACAACATGAAATCCAACTAATATCTACACTCCAACAAACATATAAATATATTATTATGTAAAGTTGTGTGCAGTTAGGTAGCACATCATCCTATATAAAGAAAATAAACTACTTCATGAGTGCATCTACATGTATTACCTATAAACATAGAAATAAACCAGTAGTGGAACAATAATAATAATAGTAATAACTAATTATTATTGATAACATTATCACTATAGAAAAAAAACAATGCACATATACTTTCCACAGCTTAAAAAGACACTTAATTTTAAGCCTGATTTATGAGGCAAGAGTATAGCCAAAAATCGTCCTACATAACCACCATTTCACAATGCAATTACTACATGTTCACAAGGAGCTTGGGTTTCAAATGTCAAAGTGATTTGAGAAAGTAATATATTAGCTCATGCTGTGGCTTCTGAGTATATGGAACAACTGCTTTTCACTCTAATATGTAAAATGCAGAGTTAACCACCAAGTTTGTGGACAAATTTTAAAATGTCTTTGCTGGAAACAATATATAAGAAAACCAATATATTTTGTGAAATGTTCTGGTCTCTATAAAGGACAAATTACTGCATGCATTAAAAAAAATCTTACTGCATTAGATTTTATTTCACTTGACATCTCTCTCTGGCATCTGGAGTGCAACTGTGAAAACCAGTTTCTTCAACACATCTACAATTTATTAAAGAGTGTTTTAGAGTGAAGCAAAGGACATCCCCTAACTGCAACAGGATGACGGGAGAAGTTTTGCACACCACATATAGAAATGTTGTGAAGTTTCCTTACGTGTTTTCATCAAAAAAAACTTGGTACAGAACTGTTCACAAGCATGGTAGCCACCTTTTGCTACAACTATATTAGTCTCTCTCTCTTTTTTTTTATTATTATAGATAACAAAGTTGGGTCACTGTAAACCCATTATTCAAACATTAAGTATAGTAACCAACTTCATTATACATTTTGCTAACAATATGCAGTCATACAAGTCCCATTTTTTCAGATGGGCTAAAAATTTACCTCAAAGCCTTTCTTTTTAACCCATGCTCTGATTATATCCCTATTCCAAGAAGGTTCCATTTCTTACCCTTAACAGAAGTCTGTTTCTCAGGATGGTCTTTGTACATCACTGAGCCATCTGCTTCCTGATCACCTTTTAATCTCCGTTCTTTTTGTCTCTCTTTTTTTCAGGCTCTACATCAGCTTGTAAATACTGAAAGCCAGCAGGATTGTAAAACATACTTTCACTGTCCAGAATAACCCAGGAACAAGCATTTAAATGAAAAAAGGTAGCACTTACTGGAATGCAAAAATAACTGATTCAGATGGAATATCAATGGTAATGCTGCTAGATGATGCAGTGGTGGATCCAGAGCAGATACAGATGGGGGTGGTAGTGCTGACCAAAATGAATGTCAATAGTCATTCAATACTATGCTGTCCAAGTTTTCAGTACAATTACCTCTCATTTCCTTTGATGTTCTACATATTTAAAAGTGAACATATGGAACTGTGAACACTGAACTGCAAAAGCAAGTACATTTCATACAAATATTAACAGTATAAGAGTGTTAGGTGTCCTGTGTTAGCCCAAGGTAATTATTCTTACTTATCTTGCTTGCCCTCCCACCAGCTCTCCATACTACCTGAATGGCTTCCTTCTTGCCTGCCCACCAGCTCCCCCTACCACCTGAATGTCTTCCTTCTTGCCCTCCCACCAGCTCCCCATACCACATGAATGACTTCTTTCTTGTCTTTTCACACTTTGTCTAAAGTTGAAAAGCAAGACTAGCCAAGACTGTACTAAAATAACCAAATTCAGCTGGGAACCAGTGGGGATGCACGGCCCCAGAAGCCTGTAACTCTGATCATTGTCATTTAGTAAGTGTAATTCACCACATTTTCTTCAAAAGCCACCAATTTTAAAAGGGATCAAGAGGGACAGAGCTACAATTTTAGATAAACTCAGGGACAGTTGAGCGGTATGAATGCAACAACTCAAACATTCAGTTTTCAATAATTCATGCCTAGACTTGTTTAAAAAAATGAAGCACTTCTTTACAGTTCAAAGTGTCCGTTTTAGAATGCAGACCCCATTCACATTTACAGAGTTTACTGACTGGCCAACACAAGAATCTTAAAAGTAATCACATAAATGGAATTGAATGTATGAATCTTCACACCCCAAGTTTCCCACGGGCAGACACAAAACAGTTACCTTTTCAATGATAAAAGGGAATTTCCGAAGAGGTGCTCTTTTAATGAAATCTCACTAACTGCTTTATTCAAATACAAGGCGTTAACACTTCTTCACAGGCTAATCACCCTCCCATCATGGTTCAGTATAGCCAGGAACAATGGTGTGTAATTATTGCATTAACATCTTGTAAACAACTGTCCTTAATTTTATCCACATCACCACCACATCTACACATTTCACACACACCATATCACAGAACCTTCCATCTTCAAAATGTGGAAAAATACCTCTCATAATGTGGAATACATTGGCAAAAATGTGGAATACTTGCTAACAACATAACATTTTAAGCTTGAAATCTCACAGCACGGTTTAAATCTGTTACTTTATACTTATATAAAGTTCTCTGCCTCCATTACTATGATTCAGTATTTTTACCAATGGATATTATTTAAAAATTCTCAGCAATGAATGGGTGACAGACCTTTTCTATAAGGAACAGCAGAAGGAACACTGAAGTTTTAGGATGCATGTTGAAGAATATTCATCATAAAGTGCATATGAGAAGTATGATGCACTTAATAATGCAAGACAATTTCCACAGCAAAATACTGCTTAATGCACACTTGGCCAGGAAAATTGAATGTTTTGCCCAAAAATGTACTTGTGGGAAGAGTGGACAGAAAGATTTAACTGGGAGGGGTGGGAGCTGAAACAGTCCTTGGACCAGATGGAGAACCTTTTCCACTTATCCTGATATAGTCTTCTGGCGGATGGTTTATGAGAGGCCTGAATGACATCTTGAAAAGGTGAGTTGAGATTAGCTTGCCTGGCAACTAGTGGAAGTGGAGAAACCAAGTTGTCAACTTAAGACTGGACAGATTTGGGTGACTCAACCCTTGGGGGTGAGTAAATCAGATCTGGTAGAGGCTCCAGAATCCATGGCGGGTATACTAGGTGAGGACAAAGGAAGGGGAATCAAACTTGTCAAGGCCAGAATGGAGCTATGAGGATCACCTTGCGTCTCAACCGAAGAGCTTGCTTTAGAAATTGTGGAATCGGGGATGGGAGGATAAGCGTAAGGAAGTCCCGTAGGCCAATCATGGATCAGATTGTCCCTCGGTGACCCCCCTCCAAGGGAAGTAGGGCAAAATAGCTGCTGCACTTGTTTGATGGGGAGGTGAAAAGATCGCAGCAAGGCTGGCCCCAATTGTTGAAGATTTCTGACGCCACCTCGGGGTTGAGAGACCACTCGTGAGGCATGAGAATGCATCTGCTCAGTTTATCCGCAATCACGTTGGAGCTCCCAGGGATATGCGTTGCTATCCGAAAGTGGTTTGAAGCTATCGCCCACTGCCAAATTCTCATGGCTTCTCGACATAGAGGGTAGGACTTGGTTCCTCCTTGCTTGTTGATATACCAGACCACTGACATATTGCCTGACTGAATTGCAATTGTCCAGGAAGAGAAAGCCGAATGGAAGGCCTGCAACACTAACAGCACAGCTTTCAGTTCCAGAACACTGACATGCAGGTGGACCATGTGGCTTGGACAGTCTTTCCCTGGAAGTGCCCCTCACCCAATCAGGGAAGCATCTGTGGTCACAATGGGTGTGGGCTTAGGGGACTGAAATGGGTGACTCTAAAGTTCTACGTCTGGCCTCATCCACCAAAGTAGGTCCTGTATGCAGGAGTTGGTTATTCGAATATGGTAACCGAGGGGAGGGGGTAGTTTGGGAACCATTGACAAAGAAGGAGCCATTGCAGGATCCGCATATGTAGCTTTGCTAGAGGCATTATTGGGATTGAAGCTGCCCTAGAGCCTAGGGTCTGAAGAACTTCCCTTGCTGAGACTTTTGTTTGAGAGTGTATCACTCAGAGCTGAAGCCTCAATTGATTGAGTCTGTGAATTGGGAGTGATACCAGACAGGACTGAGTACTGAACACTGCTCCAATTAACTCTATTTGTTGTGTAGTGTCAAGGATTGATTTCTCCCAATGTATCGTTATTCCCAACCATTTTGCCAGAGAGAGAGTATAACACAGTGCTGTTACCAGAAGATGCTCAGTGGGGGCGGTGAGGAGCCAGTCGGCCAGATATGGAAACACCCGGAATCCTTTTAGTCTCAAGTGAGCTGTGACCACTGCTATGCATTTCGTGAACACTATAGGGGCTGTAGAAAGACCAAATGGCAGGTCAAGAAATTGATAATGACTGGCCCCTAGCAGAAGCGAAGCAGACTCCTGGAGCATTTGTCCACCTTGATGTGGTAATATGCATCCCGGAGATCTATACAGCACATCCAATTGCCTTCTCTTAAAAAGGAAAGAATGGTCTGAACTGACAAAATTCTGAATTTGGTTTGGGTGACAGATTTGTTTAAGCTGCTGAGATCCAAAATGGGTCTTCAGTCCCGTCTTTTTTTTTGGCACCAAAAATAATCTAGAGTAAAATCCGGATCCATGCTGGTCTGGTGGAACTGGTTGGATGACTCGTTTTTGAGACAGCTTTATAATCTCTGAAGCTGCTTCTTCCCTTTGACTGGGTGGAACGTCGAGAAGTTTTCTTGGAAGATTTGGCTGACAAGAAAGGGGAATGGTGTAACCTCTGGTGATGATACTCTGCACTCAACAATTGGTGGTGATAGATTGCCAGGCAGCTTGGTGCAGAGAGAAACGACCCCTGACTGCTTCCAGAGGTAAGCAATTGGGCTGCTCCTCAGAAGCACTGATAAGGCTGTCCAGAGAAGGAATCCCTGGAGCCTTGATTATGAAGATCCCCTCTGCCTCTATAGGGGCATCTACCGGAATTGTTACCCTCTCTGCCCCTGGGGATATCATTACCATGTGCGGCATGGAACGGCCCCAGAGATCTTTCATGCCACATTTTTCCACTCCTCTAATTCCTAGAGAAGGTACGTTGAGGGTTGGAAAACTGTAGGCCTACAGCAGACAGGGTCTTTCCATCTTGTTTGCACCTGGCTAGCGTGTCCTTCACTTTGGAGCCAAAATGGGAAGAAGCTTCGATGGGAGCATTCATAAAGGAAGACTTGAAGGGATCCGCGAGGTCACAAATGTGTATCCAGGCATGACGCCACATAACAATGACCGAACCCGCTGCTCTAGCCGCCCCTTAGTCACATGTGACAGCAACCTCATGGACGAGTTGGATATTGATTCCAGGATTGAGAGCTGCAAAGCCACTTTGTCCCTGACCTTGTCAGACAACTGTCCTGCGAGCGTCCCAGAGAGTTCGTCGATCAAGTCCCTCTGGAGCCTTGTAAAATGTGCCAAATAATTCAGGGACCGTATAGCAAAGGTCCCTGATGCAAAAACATGCTTTCCAAGTCTGTCCATCGCCCGGGACTCCATGTTGGGTGGGTGGACAGAGGGACTTTCCTCAGCCAAGTCCTTCTTCATGGCCGCCGCCACCACCATAGCATCAACTGGTAACCCTTTGGACCAAAGCAGGTTCTCCTATGGAGGGGAAAGAATCTTCTCTGGTCTCCGAGGGATCGCCTCAATGGAATCAGGGTTCTTCCAAGCGTGCTGCACGATAAGCTGGACAAGCTCGCTGGCAGGCAGGGTCATCCAAGAGGTAGAAGGCCAGGTGGGAAAAGCCTGGAGGAACACAGACTCCTCAGGCTAAGGGTTGAAGGGCTTCCAGTCACCTCCCTGCTTTAACATTTCCAGGAAAACTCCGAAGACATCCTCAGGAGGTGACCACAGGGACCCTTCACCATCAGTGTAGTCTGTTGTCTTCTGTTAAGGACTCCTCGGGTGAAGTCCATGTGCTTCCTGTTGCATGTCTTCTTTCGAGGGGGCTCCTCAGTGGGAGTCTCTGAGGAGGACTCGGAAGAGTGGGTAGCCTGAACAGGGGTGTCCTGTGGCTTCTCTGCCCGGTGTCCCAGGGGGAGGCCTGCGACAGCTGTAGCTCAGGGGGAGAAAACTGGGGTTCCGACATCAAAGGAGTGCAGCCAGAAGCAAGAGCCCTCTCCATCGCACGGAAGGCAGGTACGCCCCAAAGAGGGATGGGAGCAAAGAACCGAGAAAGACAACCTCGGGACCGGGGTCACACCCCACTCCGACGAACCCGCCCCCATGGGTGAAGCCTCAAGCAGGATCAGTGCAGACACAGCTATTGGAACAGAGGATGGAACCGAGGAGAAAGACGGCTCCGTACCCCAGGCCTAAGCGCCCATTCCCTCAAACACCCAAATTGAGGAAGAACCGGTTCAGCAGGAACCGAAGACCAAATGGTCAAACTAGGAGCTGGAGTGAGATGCACCATAGGTGCCGAAGTGATGGGTTCCAAGAAGGATGTCAGAGCAAAAGTCTTCAGAACTGAGGTGGTCGAAGGAAGAGTGTAAGATGGAGTCCGTGGTAAGTCAACCCAAGTCCTGCCAGTGGATGGGTCTTAAAAAGTGTGGGGATCCCCCTGGCTAACAGCTGGTCCACAAGATGCACCATGTCGTGTTTCGACAAGCTCCTAGTGTATCTATTGGATACTTTGGACGGGGAGTCAGGACGTTCAATGAAAGGGCTATATGCTTGACCCAGAAATGGACATACAGAAGGAGTGTATTGGGTCCATGGTGCAAGGTCTGCCAGCACCGAAGTCTCTAGTTTTGAGACCGGAAGTAAAGGGGTCAAATCCAGTGAAGTCAGTACAATGCTCAGTGTTGAAGTGGCACTCAGAGTCAAAACGGACGGTTCCAAAATGGTAACTAATGAAGTAGTCGAAGGTGTGCCCTGAGCTGAAGCAGCCATAGGTGCCGAAGTCAAAATTGGCATGATAAGGTCTATGATCGGTGCTGGAGGCAGGACCGGTGCCGAAACTGTCTCCGTTATCGAAGGTTTTGAGATGTTCGGAGCAGAGGCACACGGAGCCGTAGAGGCAGATTTATGCTCCGAAGATAACTTTGGGACATCTGATTTCCCAGGCTTGCGCTGATCACCTGATGGTGAAGAAGGAACAGAGTGGGATCCTCTTTTTGTCCTTAGTAGGAGGGGTTGAGACCTCCATCGCAGAAATGGCCTCTGAGAAGGGAGACTTGAGTAACCCTTTCAGGATCAGTTTATATTTGTGCTCATTAAGAGTGCCTTCATTGAAACTCTGACAAATGCCACACGGAGGCTGCACTGAAAGGTGGGGGCACTTCAAAACAGCATACACAGTCATCATGAGAATCATTATTAGGTAACTTACATTACATGAAGCACAATGCTTAAAACCTGAAGTACCCTTCTTATCCGACATACTGATAGACAGACACCACAGGCCAACTGTATAATCCAACTAGAAGAAAGTCAAACACCATTCAAAGAAGTCACAAATACAGCAACACACTGACATGTAGAGAAAAAAGGAAACACCTTACTAAAAGCCAAAGCTAATAGGTTAAACAGGAAAGACAATATCAACTATGGTATTGAAGAAATACCACATGGTTAAGGGAGGAAAGGCGATACCAACAATGGTACTTGAAAGTTTACCAACGGTAACAACAGGTAGAGTAGAGAGGGAAAAAACAAGGTTACACAGAAGAAAAGACACTGGAAATACTAATCGCTTAATAAAATATGAAGATATCAAAAGTTTTTCACACAAATATCAAATAAAGTTCCACTTAGCTGAGAGCTAGGCTGAAACGTGGCTTTTATGACTACACGGCAAACAAGATCTGAGGTAATAGGGAGAAGGGCATTATGGGTAGAGACTTGGCTCAAGAGCTTTTGGGCTGGCGCAAGCTTGGTAAAAAGGCCGACTCGGTTCTGAGGCCTCGGAACAGAACCCCATCAGTGATGAATGGAACGAAGATTAACAACATCAGATAATGTATTTGTAAATCTGCTTGTGTTAAAATGTATCAATAGTGTGCCCTGATGGAAAGAAAAGAAATGTACATTCATTATTGCAACTGAAATAAATGTATATGTTTCAAAAAAGAACACTGACAGAGCAGAGGTTAATCACAATTCAGCTGCAGCAAACTTTAAAATCTGAAATTAAATTACTTTATGGGTTAAGCCATAAAGATGTCATTCCACAGTTCTGAATGGAGCCAGAGATATGCTAAAGAATATTTAGTAGCACTGTAGGGGGAGTTGAAGTGTTAAAATGGTTTTATGACTTCTAAGAGCAGCAGATCTGCACAAAGCTATATCTGTGAATATGGTAACATGCAGGTGCTAAAATCTTGGCAGGTTGTAGTGATGGGGGATAGTGCGGGAAACAGTGAGATGACCAGATGCATGTGATGTCATTCAGTACAGAAATAATATTTTAATATTAGAGGAGACTGAAGTCTCAGGAGCATTCTGTATGCTGTCTTGGATCGGACAACAAGGACCACTCACCCACATTATCTTGCCTTGGTCTATTCGGTAAGTATGAACAGTAATTTTCTAAAGACTAGTGAAGAAAATATAGTGAGAACAGTGGCATTGTTTTTCTGCAACTGTGTGAATCTATTCATCTGTGATACTTTAATATTTCCTGTAACTGAAATTCTGGTGTTTACTGTAAACAGATATTTAGTATTTTCATGTTCTATTAATATATTTAAACTTCTCATTGTGGCTGGTCCTTTTAGAAAACATATTTAAGTTTTGACAGTATTTGCACATATTTATTTGGTGATAACTCTGGCCATTCCTGAAGGCCTGGCTGTTTCGTCAACATTACCATTTGCATTTCCTTAGTTTGTGTCTGGTTTGCATGTCACCAGAAAATCTAACAAAGAGAAATGGCTTGGAGAATATGTTTACTGAAATCATGCAAGTGTTTTCTTAGCTGGGAGAGCTATAAAGATAAGTCAAAATCAGACAGCACTTACTAAAAGCACAGGCTGTCTCATGCGTCTTAGCATGAATGACCTTTCTTTTTGGGTGTCTCTAGCCTGTGGGTGTGACTATCATTTTAGAACACTTGTTCTTATTATGTACACAGTTTTGTGTGTTAAGTTATTAGGTTTTAGGGGGTATTGTGTGTGTGTTTGCATGTTTTTGTTTGAGAGTTTTCAATAAAACAAAAAATTCTGCAAGATACGACATAGGCTCAAATGGAGATGACAAGAAACAATTCTTTAAGACAGTAACCTGCCAAATGGTGCATGCATTGAATACAAAAGCTGGAACCACACATTTAACAAAAAAGCTGTTATAATAAATGGTGGGAATAATAATCCCTCAAGAACAAGACTCTTACTATAATGTATATATTGGAGAAAACTGGCAAATGAACCAAGGTATTGGGAGCAAATAGCTAGAGGGGGAAAGTTAATAGAATGGGAAGATGCCAATAACTTATTTGGACTGCAGGTTAAAGACTGCATTCCTTTATCAAGGATTGATATCAGAGTACAGGCAAATAGACAGAAATGGGGGGGGGAGGGGTTCTAAACGAAAGACCAGCACTGATACAGTTCTTAGCAGAATCTAGAGCAGAAGTTGCCATTAAGAAAGGAATAATTAGTACAGCATATAAAATACTGAATAACTATAACAATCAATCAGAAGACATTAGGAGGAAGTGGGAAGAGAGATTGGATAAGCAATTCACAAAGAAACAATGGCGGGGGGGGTGATATATGTGCGTCTCCCGTATAGGCAACAAAATCTAGAAGATTTAGGATCTTTGCCTGGAAGTGTTTACATAGCTATTTTTATATCTCAAGCAGGCTCCAAAGAATCATTCCTCAGCTAGACAGCAAATGTTGGAGATGTGATGTGGAAGAAAGAGATAAAGTACATAGTAGATACCATACAAAGTGCCCAGGCATGTAACCAATATACAAGTACATAACCACCCCAAAACACAGAGGGGTGCTGAGGATCTCTCCAGGGTGAATTGAGGGAATCCGACGCACTAATCCTTAGTGGTACAAAACTGTTGCATGTAAACGTGTTCCATTGCTGCAATCCCATTAAAAATCCCTCAGTAAGCATAGGTACCAGACCATAGGGGCAAACGGAGACAAGGGGAGGTAACCACATGCCAGGCAAAACAAGGTATACAAAACCTGCAGCTGGGGCCCAGAGTAGATAGGACATTGATGTAGCTTTTAGAGATTACATGCAGGGAAACCCAAGGAGAACTTATGCACAGGAATCCTCGATCCAATCCTTAGATGCCCTAGCTTGAAAACTGTATGAAGCCCCCAAAGAATCCATTGCAACCCCAGGCAATTGTGGAAAAACCATCAGAAGAACAAAATGTGTACGCAAAGCATATAATCCTCACAAAGCCAGCAAAGAACTGACACAGGCTTCGTCCTGTGAACTCAACTGTTGCCACCCCAAACAACTGCTTGAATGAGCTAAAAATCCTTAGTCCTGCTTCTTAAAATAATGCGAATTCCTGTGTACATCTAGAAAGCCTGCACCTGTGCCCCTTTATTTTATAGGCAAAATAGTTTCCCAGAGGGCAAATGAATAGTTTGGAACGAAAATGCACTTAGAAAAGCCAATCTTAGGCATAATAGAACCTTAAGGCTGAATATGCCCCTATAACTATCAAAGAAAGTGCCCTCAACAAGTTGAGACTGCTCTTCGCAACTCTCCTGCACCTGTCCTTTGTTAAAGGCAAATGTAACCTTGGCTGCAGTCTTCCATGAGACA
>NC_056725.1:15447236-15454736 GCF_019279795.1 Protopterus annectens | reverse complement strand
TCTCCTTCTCTCATTCATTCTCCCACTCTCTAATGTATCCTTTTTCTCCCTCTTTCTTTCATTTTCTCCCTCCTTTTTTCATTCATTTGCTCACAAACAAAAAGTTACAAGCATTCGCACCACTAAAATAATCCAGCAACAATTTCCACCAGAATAAATGATCTTAGGGTCCTTTAAGCAGAAGATTAAATGATCAGCTAAAACAAATATAATATAGCAAGGATGGCAAAAACAGCTCTGACCAACAAAACGGTACAGATCAGTAGCCTAAGGCAATCAGAAGTTCTGACAATGAAGGGGACAGGTCTGCATTTGCAACGCTGTCCAAGAACCAACTAATTAAAATAGATGCAGAAAACGCTGTTTTACCATTTTCAATGTCCAACCCACATTCCCACACCCCACCCCATGGACACCCCATTCCATTGCTATTTACTTTGCAAACTGAAAATGGCAGTGTTCTTTTCTTTGCTGGATGAACTTCCCCAATTTACAGAACAATCTGATCACTGAGAACGTTACTACAATGACACTCAAAGCAAAAGCATTACTTGAAGTAAGCTGAAGGACTTAACGTGCACCTGAAGCCATAATCTAACAAGACGCGTGACATCAGACAGATTGACTGCAAAATCCTTCAAGAAAATACATAAGTCAAGCAATAGAAAAGTGTTAAAACAGTGCCTACGGCTGGAATGGCATCCAATAGCTTACCTGAAGTAAAAAAAGAAGCTGGTCGTTCGTGGGCCAAGCAGAAGAAAAGAATTAAACCGGGAACATCCTTGTACGATCCGACAAACCAGTGTGGCTCTCTAACAGTGATCCGTGCATCCATTCCCCACCACCAAAAACAAGGGAAAACACATTTCAAATATAAATGTGAAAAATAATAAAATAAAAATACTACTTCAATTGTTCCCCATTTTTTAAACATAGCTATAGAACATTTATTATTGCCTGATCCCAGCTTCCGGATAGCTCGCTTGACTACACTGACAAGTTCAACCGAAAGTGTGAACCCACTTAAGGAGCCAGAGATGGCAGAAATCTAACAGTAACTTGGTTTGACACTGACAGCTACGTACTACAAGACACTAGCATAGGGGGGAAGCTACTGACACTAGTCTCAAATGCGCCACTTTCACGTTTGGCGCCAAGCTTAAAGCTGATACTGATTTAAAAAAAAAAAATACCAGGAGCTTCTTTCTTGTGTGACTGTGATCAAGTTAACGTACCTTAAATGCTGTATACACCACCACCACATGAATCCAATAATGTGAGCTAAAAGCCATCTTTCTGGCCACAAAATCTTTCCTTCAATCTGTGTAGCGCCACTGTTAATCTGGATAACTCTCGTCAACTGTCAACGGTCAGAAACAGGGATACAGTTTGAGGAGGAACTGAGGCTCATCAAGTGATTGCAACCTCCAACAGCATCTCGAGGCTCCGAACCAACGAACGATGCAGCATTCACCAAAAAAAAAAACACTAAGTTGAAATCGAAAAATGTATGGGTTTGCCAGTATATTTTTCGATTTCAACAAATCATCACAGATAAATTAAGAAAATGCAGGGGGGTGCAAGTGTACCCCCTTGCACCTGCCTGCGGGCGCCCTTGATGGGGCCTCTTCTTTTAACAGATGTAAGAGACATGTGGTCTCTGTTTCTACAGATGCAACAAAAAAAAAAGTTATGTCTTACCATAACGTTCTATGTGAGTTGTTGATCTTCTTCCATTCATCATATATGGGTATGGTTCCGAACCCTCAGAACAGAGTCGGCCAAATACCAAGCTAGCGTACACCAAACTCGCAAGCCACGCTACTACCCACAATGCCCTTCATCCCATACCTCAGATCGAGTTTGCAGAACATATAATAGAAACATATATTAGAAACAGAAATAAAGGCAGAGGCCATCTCTGTGAAAAAACCCTAACACACCAAAATGACCCGAAGATCCGCCAGGAGCCTTTGGGGGGAAAGGTGGGAGGGTGTGATGAATGGAAGAAGATCAACA
Source organism: Protopterus annectens (assembly GCF_019279795.1). Lineage (NCBI taxonomy): Eukaryota > Metazoa > Chordata > Ceratodontiformes > Protopteridae > Protopterus > Protopterus annectens. The sequence continues at coordinate 15,452,717 of NC_056725.1, read as the reverse complement.
ACTCAGATGGAACGTTATGGTAAGACATAACTTCTTTCTCTGAAGTTGTTAATCTTCTTCCATTCCTCACTGATGGGACAGAGTCCCTAGCTACTACAGAATCTGGGTGGCCCTCATGGAAGAAGATTCCGGAGTACCACAGAGCCAAAGGCAGCTCTTCCCCTGCAGATCAGATCCAATTTGTAATGCTTGATAAAGGTATGGGGTTTAGACCAAGTGGCGGCTGCACAAATATCATCCATGGAAGTCCTAGCATGAAAGGCGACAGAAGCGGCCACAGCTCTAGTGGAATGAGGTTTAATGCGGCCAGGAGCCGATTCCTCCTCCAGAGAATCAACAAAGGAGATGCAATCCCCAAGCCATTTAGACAAGGTAACCTTAGACACTGCCGATCCCATTCTAGAACCCGCAAAGGCAATAAAAAGCTGATCTGTCCTGTCCAAATAAAAACATAACTGTCTGTGGACATCCTTGTTGGTATAATTAGGGAAAAACACGGGCAACTCAATGGACTGATTAATAGAGAATTCCAAAACCACCTTGGGTAAGAAAGTGGGATTGGTGCGAAGTGATACTCTGTCCTTATGGAAAATCAAATAAGGACTCTTAATGCATGATGCTTGCAGCTCTGATACACGTCTGGCTGAAGTAATCGCCAGTGATACTCTGTCCTTATGGAAAATCAAATAAGGACTCAATGCATAATGCTTGCAGCTCTGATACACGCCTGGCTGAAGTAATCGCCAGCAGAAACAAGGTCTTCCAGGACAGTAATTTCACATCACAGGTTGCAGCCGGCTCGAAGGGAGGTACAGCAAAAGTTTGAGGCACCCTAGACAGATTCCATGATTCCACAGGTTGCCTAATGGGAGGTCTAGAATGAAAAATCCCCCTCAAGAAGGTCTAACACAGACGAGAAGATAAAATAGGAATTCCGTCTGAACCATCATGGAAATTGTGATTGGAGCTAGATGCACCTGAATCGTGGATGCAGAAACCCCATTAGATGCACCTGAATCGTGGATGCAGAAACCCCATTAAGGAAAAGATCGGTCAGGTATTGAAGAACCATAGCTACTGGAACAGAGACAAGATCCAGAGACAGCTCTTGTGCCCACAAGGAAAAACATTTCCACTTGTCTTTATAAAGTTTTCTGGTAGAAGGTTTATGGGAAGCCAAAATAATATTTCGTACCGGAGAAGAGTGTGATTCAAGCCTGGCTACTAACGGAAGTGGAGAAACCAAGCTGTCAGTTTGAGTGTGGTCAGATTTGGAGACGACAACCCTTGGGAGTGAGAAATAAGATCCTGACGGAAGTCCAGGATCCAAGGAGGTCAGAACAGGTGTGGCTGAAGAAAGGGGAACCAAATCTATCGAGGTCAGAATGGAGCAATGAGAATCATTCTGCTTCTCAACCGAGTAGCTTTCCTTAAAACCAAAGGTATGAAGGGGATGGGAGGATAAGCGTACAGGAGACCCGCAGGCCAACTGTGAGTCAGAGCATCTCTCGGGGACCCCTCGTGCGGAGAAAAGAGGGCAAAGTAGCTGCTACACTTCGTATTGGAGGGGGAGGCAAACAGATCGCAGCAAGGCCGGCCCCAGCGGCTGAAAATTTCCTCCGCCACTCTTGGGTTGAGAGACCACTCATGAGGAAGCATGACGCAACTGCTCAGCCTGTCCTCAATCACATTGGAACTCCCCGGGATGTGTGTAGCAATCAGGAAATGGTTGGAAGCTATTGCCTACTGCCAAATTCTCATAGCTTCATGGCAAAGAGGGTAAGATATGATTCCTCTTTGCTTGCTGATGTACCAGACCACAGACATGTTGTTGGACTGGATAGCAATCGGTCTGAGAGGAAGAGGAGGATGGACAGCTTCTAACACCAGTAACACAGCTCTGAGCTTTAGAACGTTGATATATAAGTCGACTTCTAGAGGAGACCACGTGCCTTGAACAGATTTTCCCAGAAAGTGCCCCCCCACCCTATCAGGGAAGCATCAATAGTCACCGTGGCGTTGGGCTGAAGAGGTTGAAAGGGGCGATATTAAAGACTTTCGCCCATTCTCATCCACCAGAGAAGATCCTGTTTGCAAAGATCGGTGATGAGGATTAGTGCGTTCAAAAGATGATGATTGTGTATCCACTGAGTTTGAAGAAGCCACTGTAACAGGCGCATATGAAGTCTGGCCAACAGAACAATGGGAATGGCTGCCGCCATGGAACTCAGAGCCTGCAGAACTTCCCTTGCAGACACTTTCCTGCAGTCAAGTATAACTTGCACTTGTGTTCTCAGTCTTAAGAGCCTGTGATGAGGAAGAGATATTAGGCCAAGCTGAGTGTTGAACATAGCCCCTATGAATTCCAGTTGTTGTGAGGGCAGAAGGTCTGATTTTTCCCAATTGATAGTAATACCCACAGACTCCACCAGAGACAGAGTGTAGTGAAGAGCCCTGGTCAGTAGACGCTCGGTGGGGGCGGAGAGGAGCCAATCGTCTAGATAAGGAATCACCTGGAATCCATGAAGTCTCAAGTGAGCTGTCACCACTGCTAGACATTTCATGAACACTCTGGGGGCCGTCGAAAGACCAAAAGGCAGGGCTCTGAATTGAAAATGATTGGCTCCCAGCTGGAAGCGCAGAAGTCTTCTGGAGTGTTTGTCCATTTTGATGTGGTAATAAGCATCCCAGAGATCTAGAGTGCACATCCACACACCCTCCCGAAGGAATGGAAGGATGGATTGAATAGTGACCATGCGGAACTTGGTCTGTATGACTGACTCGTTCAAACAACTGAGATCCAGGATGGGCCTCCAGTCCCCCATCTTTTTTAGCACCAAAGAGAGTCTGGAGTAGAACCCTAATCCACACTGATCTGGGGGAACCTGTTGTATGACTCGCTTTAGAAGAAGCTTCTTGATTTCTGAAGCTGCCTCCTCCCTTTGACTGGGTGGTACGTCGGGAAGGGAGAATTGAAGTCTTGGAAAGGATTTGAGGGGAATGTGATAGCCTCTGGTGATAATTCTCTGCACCCATAGTTCGTCGGTAATGGAAGACCAGGCTGTTTGGTGCAGAGAGAAACGTGCCCCTACTTCTTCCAGAGGAAAGCAATCTGGCAATGCTTCAGGAGCGCTGACAGGGTCTACCGGAGAAAGAATCTCTGGAGCCCTGATTCCGGTAACCCCCTCTGCCCCTAAAGGGGCGTCTTCCACGTCGTACCTCCCCCGCCTCTGGAGAAGTCCTCGCCACATGCGTCACGAAAGAAACCTTGCGACTTCTTGTGCCACAACTTTCCACTCCTCTGGTTCCTGGAGAAGGAACGCTGAGGTTTGGAGAAGCACAGGACCATGGCAGACAAGGTCTTTCCGTCCTGCTCGCACTTGGCCAAAGTATCCTTGACCTTAGAACCAAAGAGCGCAGAGGGCTCAATAGGGGCATTCAAAAAGGAAGACTTGAAGGAATCCGGTAGGTCAGAAATGCACATCCAGGCATGACGTTGAAAAACCACGCCAGCACCTGCTGCTCTAGCTGCTCCTTCGGTTGCATGGGAGAGTAACCTCATGGAGGAATTCGAAATCGCTTCAAGGGTGGCAAGTTGGGAAGCCACTTTGTCACTTGCCCCATCCGACACAACCTGCGAGGCTACCAGAGAGTTCGGAAATAAGGTTTCTCTGGAGTCTCATAAAGTGTTCCAGGTAATTCAACGAACGCAGGGCAAAGGTCGCTGCAGCAAAAACTCGCTTCCCTAACCTGTCCACTGCCTGGGACTCCCTGTTGGACGGATGAACACAGCAGGACTCTCTTCCGCCAGGTACTTTTTTGTGGCCGCCGCCACCACCACAGCATCTACTGGCAAGCCTTTTGACCAATGGGGTTGATCCTCTAGAGGAGAAAGTGCCTTGTCTGATCTCCTGGGGATAGCTTCTACTGAATCCAGACTCTTTCATGCTCGCTGCACGAGGAATTTGACCAACTCATCTGCAGGAGGGGTCACCCAGGAAGTAGTGGGCCGAAAGCAAAAAACTTGTAGGAATACGGATTCCTCCATGGATGGGGTGGAAGATTTCCAGTCACCCCACTAACTCAAAATCTCCAAGATATCCCCAAAGGAAACATAGTCGGGGGTGATCTAGGGGAACCTTCCCCATCATCGTAATCCATATCCTCAGTAAGGGAATCTTCAGGTGAGTCCATGTGTTTTCTTTTTCACACCCTCTTCTGAGGGGGCTCTTTGGTGATGATGTCTGAAGAGGCCTCGGAAAGGGGGGTGCTTTGGATCAATGGTGCCCTGCTAAGAGCCGGCGATGGTCGAGTTAGGGGGGGAACCAAAGGCAGAGCTGAAGGTGGGGAATTGCTAGCCGCCTGTGCTCTTTCCATAATCCGGAAGGCAGGCCCACCCAAAGAGGGACGGGAGCCCGGAACCAAAGAGGACTGAATCAGAACCAGGGTCACACCCTGCTCCGAATGGCCCACCTCTGAGACTGGACTTTGAGAAGGGTTCGGTGCGGATATAACTCTCGGATCTGACATGGGAACCGAAAGGACCGTCTGTGCCAAGGCCGGAACCGAGTATTCCACCCCCAAAGCAAGGGGTCGAGTAAGGTGGGATGCTGTCGGAACTGACACCCACCAGGGCTTAGATGCTTCAGGCATCATAGTAGTTGGTGCCGAAGGAAGGGGTCCCGTTGAAAGCAATGGGCAAGGGGGCCTTGGAACCGAACTGAAGGATCCCCAGCAGGAGAATACGAAGGAGTCGAAGGAGGAAAAATTCCAACACCCGGAGCGGAACAGGGTCTGGAGATTCCTCTTGCAGTCAGTACCTGATCAACGAGACGAACAATGTCTATTTCGGAAGCGCTTCTGGCAGACCTAACTGATATCCCGGAAGGGGATTCAGGCCGGTCCAGAAAGAGACTATAGGCTTGTCCGGCAAATGGGTCCACAGAAGATGAATACCTGGTCCGTGGTAAGGAACTCAACGGAGCCGAGGATTCTGATTTGAATTGTGTAAACGGTAAGGTCGGCACCGAGAGGGGGCTCGGAGCCGAAGTCACAATCGTAGTAGTAGTCAAAATCAGATCTGAGATCGTTGGAGCCGGTGTCTGTAAAGGTGAGGCCGGTGCTAAGGTGTCCAGAACCAGACTGGTCAGAACCGAAGTAATCAGTGGTTCAGTAGTCATCGGTGCCGAGCCCGGAACCGACAATTCAGACTTCCAAGAAAGTGCGCTCGGCACCGAAATAAGTGGCACCGAGGCAGCGAGCCGATGATCGGAAGAAGATCTACAGGCCTTAGATCGATGGGTCTTGCCCCTGTCACCGGCCGGTGAAGAGGGGTCCGAGCGGGGATGCTTCTTGTCCTTGACTGGTGGGGTTGAGACCTCCGCAGAAATAGTCTCAGAGAAAGGAAAGGAAAGCAATACTTTCAGAATCAATTTGTTGCGCCATTCATTCAACGTCCGTTGATTAAAACATGCACAAATA